>NW_007726310.1:305525-306744 GCF_000696425.1 Galeopterus variegatus | reverse complement strand
GTGCATTGCAGGATGTTTATCAGCCTCTCTGATCTCTGTCACTTAGTTGTAAGCAGTCCTTCTTTCTCTAGTTGTGACAAACAAAAATGCTTGTAGACATTGCCGAATGTTTGCTGGGCGGCAAAATTGCACCTGGTTGAGAGCCACTGCTCCTGTCGCTCCCCAGGAAAGTAGTGAGAACACTTAGTGTGTGGTGAGTAGGTCTGGGGGACCTTACCCAGCAGCCTCAGATGTGATTGGCAACCAAACTGATAGGGCAGTGGCACTGCCCCCTAACCCTTCCAGTGCATGTTGTGCCCCAACCTGCCCATGTGGCCTGGACACGTCAAAATGTGCCACTAATCATGACAGATCTGATATCCCTGGTTACACCGGTGCACAGGCAGCCCAGGACTAGGGCCCAGTTTCTTGCATGAAAAGCATGCAGCCTGTGGATGGTGCACATGTGGGTGGGTTATTTTGGATAGTTCAGCTGCAGACATGTAAGTCCAAAATTCCCTGTTATATTGCAGAAATAAAATGGGGGAATCTTCTCAGAACTGCTCTGGAAGGCAGAGAAGTCTGCGATTTTGTGTGCTGGGAGGGCAGAGGAGAGGCCCTGGGGCCAAGACCAGAGCCTCTGAGCAGACCATTGCCAATGGCCTTCCTGTTCCAGCGAGAGAGCCCCTGAGCCACATGACGTTTAGGGGAGCCAGAGTCAGGATACAGTTTAACAATGTTTGCTGGATGCTTTCTGGGCCTGGGGTAGTCCTGGTGGGATTGGGGGTTAGTTTATCACGGTCTTTGGGGAGGGCTGTCACCTGTGTTTTGGTAAAGTCAACAAACCAATGGATGCAGATTCAGTCTCTATGCTCAAGGCCCTGTTCAGAGTCCCAGGAGGAGTTCGCGTCACTTAGATGTGTGTTTTTCTCCTTAAAGCACTACAGTCTGCTTGGGTGGATAGAAGTTAAGTTGATGAGTTAAAGCAGCCTGAAAAGTTTAAAGTAGTTCAAAGCAATAACGAAAAAAATATCAGAAGGCCATGCCTTGTCAGGGTGTGATCAAAGCAGTAAATCCTCTATCTGTCCTACCTGTCTACCTGTCTATGTATCTACTTACTCACCTACCTACCTGCCCACTGACCCATCCATTTCTCCATCTCCCCACTCATCCCATCCCATTTCATCCCATCCATCCATCCGTGCACCCACTTACTGACCTATCCTATCTATTCATCCAT
>NW_007726310.1:282476-304783 GCF_000696425.1 Galeopterus variegatus | reverse complement strand
ATTCATCCATCCATTTCTCTCTCTCTCTCATTTGTACACAAAAATGTATCAAGATCTTCTGTGGACTGGAGAATATAAGAGCAAACACTGTCCCTGTCCTCCATGAACCAACACAGTTGAAGAGAGCATTAGTCCCACTTGCCCAGAGAGTTGCTGACTTGGGTGCTGGTCTGCCCTCTCTGTTAGATGGGGTGACCCTGGACAGTTGAGAGTGTGTCATCTGTCTCTGAGTCCCCACGGCAGAGCCTGGCACATAGCTAGAGCACCATAAGTGTATGTTGAGTTGAACTGACCCAGGGGGTGGCACAGGGTTGGGCAATTCCAGATTGGGGGGCAGGGGGTTGAGAAAGGCTTATGGGATGTTGGGAGCTAAGAAGTGGTCACAGGCATGTGTTAAAATAGGATTTAGAGGACCTTTTGATGGGGGAGGAAAATAGGAGCCCATCTCTTGGGGCTATCTCCCTGCCAGGTTTCTGGTTGAGGGCGGGAGGGGGGCTCTCCTGCTCCTACCTCCCTGCCTCCCACTATGCCTGGATCTGAAATGTAGTCACACCTGATGCACTCTTAGTGATCCCCACATGATAGCTGAACGGGGCACAAAACTTGGGGGCTCTCTAGGTGGCTGGGGGCCCCTGGGTAAGAGGCAGAGCCTGGTTGGCCAGGGCAGGACTCCCTGTCCTTGCCCATGCAGGTCCCTCAGGAGTCTCTCTGCTTCCCCCACCCCCTTCTCTCCTGGGCTGACCTCTCTTCTCACAAAGCTGCCCTTTCCTTCCCGCCTTGAAATCTGATAATGAAACTAATACCCAATATTTTTGCCTCCAAGAGAAGCAGGAGATAAACAGGAAGGCACGAAGGATTAATGTGTCTCTCTGAGGATGGGGCTGGGGACAGGCCGGGAGTTGGGTGACACCTTCCTGTGGAGCCGAGGGATTCAGATGTGAGCTGCTTTGCCTGATGCATTTTTCCATTTGTGTAGAGAAAATAAAACAAAGAGAAAAGAAAACAAGCCATAAAATACTTTGCAGAAGTCTGAGTGAAGGCAATTGCCACTTGATGTCCCCTGACAGCTCCAAGAAGTGGGGGGAGGGAGAGGAGCCCTGCCTTTTGATGTTACGCCTCTGAGTTTTCTTTTGTGTGACTAGTTGTTTGGGACAAACATCGTGTTAGTGTAAGGTGAATATGTAAGAGAGATACCAGCTGAGCTTCTCTTTGGGGTGGGGAAAGGGGGCTCAGAAGCTAGGGTGGGCCCTGCTGGGGGTGCAGGTCAGCAAAATCTGCCTTTAGAGAGGAGGACACAGAATTAGCATCTGCCTCCAAGAAAGACCAGAAGATGCTGTTATGAGGCCTTTCCTGGTACAAGAGGAGCCTGAGGAAGTGAGACCTGGATGATCCTTCCAGATCCCTGTCCCCAGGCTGGTGCACCAGGCCCTGTGATTTCTGTGCTTGTAGGAAAGATCCAGACTCTAGGCTGTAGTCTAGGCCCAACTGTTACTGCCAGTGATGCAGGTCCTTTCCTCTGGGGAAGTGGACCAGGTGCCAGAAGACCTAGGCTCCAGTCCTGGGTCCCCATTTACTGGCTCTGCGGTCCTGGCCTGGTTGGTCTCTTTACCTGAACAGTGCCCTGTCACTCTCATCTGGCAGAGTAAGTCCAAAGAGACTGTGAATGTGCATGACATGACAGTCCTCTGTGTAGGAGGGCAGGGTCCAGCCGCAGACTCTTTGCACCTGGTTGAACTCAGCCCTTGGGGATACTTAGTAAGGCTCTAGGGAGTCATTCTCTGGTCTAATTTGTCTTCCAGCTGCTTCCAGACTTCAGGGTATGAGCTGTCTTTTCTTTTTTCTCTTGTATCCCACACAGCACCTCCTGTAAAGCCCTCCTCCCGCTCCACTTGTAAATTGAGTGACTAATGGGCGAGTGATTTGGAGGGTGACTCTAGGAAGAACTTTTTAAAAAGCTTAACATCAGAGAGAAAAATTAAAGAGGCACACATTTTTTTAAAATCACAAAAGTAACATGAATAAGAAACTGGTAAAAAGATATTTGCAGTTTGCATGGTTGGAAAGACAAATGATGTTTAATCCATCGTATAGAAGAGCACAAGACAGCATCAAAAAAAAAAAATCACCTTGTTTGAAAACTGGGCAAATGGCATGAACAGGCAATGCACGAAAAAGAAATATAAATAGGAAAACAAGCATGTAGAGAAATGCCCAACCTCCCTGGTAATCAAAGACATGCAAATTAAAATCATGTGCATATTTTCCCCCCAGACGAATTGGCAAAGATTGTTTTAAAAAGAATGTTGATACCAAAGGCATATTGTTATTTCAAGGGAGTGTTGAAATAGGAGCTTTCACATCCTTCTGGTGGGAGAGTAAGCTAGTACAACCTTTCTTAAGGGCAATTTGGCAATTTGGATCTGAAGTTAAAAACATGTAGAACCAAAATTTAATCCAGCAATGCCATCTTTTTTTTTTTTTTTTTTTTTTTTAAAAAATGACCGGTAAGGGGATCTGAACCCTTGACTTGGTGTTGTCAGCACCACGCTCAGCCAGTGAGCGAACCGGCCATCCCTATGTGGGATCCGAACCCGGGGCCTTGGTGTTATTAGCACCGCACTCTACCGAGTGAGCCACGGGCCGGCCCCAGCAATGCCATCTTGAAAAATTTACTGTACAGCAATAATCAGAGAAGAGTACAAATATGTATGTTCAAAGGTGGTTCAAGGTGGTTGCTATTGTTTTCAAAGGTGGTTACCATTGTGTGGTTTATAATAGTGAAAAAGTGGCAACAGCCTCACTGCCCAACCCTGGGAGGCCCTACTTTTAAATGCATTCACTTCAGACTCCAACGAGCCCCCTGTGTATATCTGTACAACGTAGTACCAGACAACCTTTAAAA
Organism: Galeopterus variegatus; assembly: GCF_000696425.1. Lineage (NCBI taxonomy): Eukaryota > Metazoa > Chordata > Mammalia > Dermoptera > Cynocephalidae > Galeopterus > Galeopterus variegatus. The sequence goes on along the minus strand of NW_007726310.1, from coordinate 301,881 downwards.
ATCATGAAGAACAGTATTTGGCATTAAAAAATGTTTAATATTATGAAAAAATAGGCTACAAAGCTAGCTCTATACAAGTATGACCCATGTTTCTAGGAAAGAATTAAATAGCTCCACAGCTGAGCAAATGTTAAAGCCTGAAAAGAAAGACCCTTACTTTAACAGCTGCTGGTGGAAATAGGGGTGCGATTTTTTCCCCTTTCTGCTTTTGTTTTTCAAGTGTATGGCACCAAACATATGTTTCTTTAGAAATAACACAACATGTGGTTTGGAACACACAGCATAAAAGCAGGGCGAACCGTGTGGTAGAGTGAGCGAGAGTATATTGGTGCTTAGCGATCCTGCTCTGGTTAGTGTGGAGGTGGCCTGGGGGGCTCTGCTCAGGTGACAGGGCAGCTGGGGGGGGGCAGGATGAGAGGAGTGAGTGGAAGTGGGGAAGGCACCTCTGGTGCAAATGGAGACCCGCACCTGAGGCTGGAAATATCGATTTGGGAGTCTGGAGCTCAGAGGGGTGAGGGGTGAAGGAGGCAGACCGGGGAGGGTATGAGGTGAGCAGGGAAAGGGTGCTGAGTCCTGAGCTACCTGCGCAGGTAGGGAACAGGTAGGGGGATGTGGGGCCAGGAGGGAGGAAATCAGAGAGGATGATGTGGAGGGTCCTCCCCAGGGGACCCCGAGACCAGGGCTGGGTCACCGGTGGGGAGGACAACGGTGCAGCAGGGGGAAGAGGGGGCGTGCGAGGGGGACACGGCTGCCGAGAAGCCCATCTGCCCACCACAGTAGCACGAGCTGGGGCTTTAACACCAGACGGTTGTTTCTCACGGTTCCTAAGGCTGGAGTCCGAGATCGAAGGGCAGGGCTGTTCTCCTAAGGCCTCCCTTCTTGGCTGCTCCCTTCTTGCTGTGTCCTCACCCGGTCATTCCTCTGTATGTTCACGTCCCTGGTGTCTCTTGATGTATCCAAATATCCTCTTCTTATAAGGACACCAGTAAAATTGGAGGAAAGCCCACCCTAAGGGCCTCATTTTAACTCAGTCGCCTCTTTAAGGACTCTGTCTCCAAATACAACACATTCCGAGGTACTGGGGTTCCAGCTTCAACATATGAATTTGGGGGGAGCCATAGCCATGGTACTATTAGGTGCTCAATAAATGCTCATGGATGCAGACAGAGGGAGCCAAAGAAAATCTCCGGAAGTCGGTTCCTGGCTCCGGCAGTGGAGGAGAAGGCGGTGTTGGGGGGAGGGGATCTCTCGGCTCCCATGGGTGCCATCCTGCCAGCACCCCTGCGGCTGACGGGCTGTCCCTGTCTTCCCTGCAGCCTGTAACTGCAACCTGCATGCCCGGCGCTGCCGCTTCAACATGGAGCTCTACAAGCTGTCTGGGCGCAAGAGCGGGGGCGTCTGCCTCAACTGCCGCCACAACACCGCTGGCCGCCACTGCCACTATTGCAAGGAGGGCTACTACCGCGACATGGGCAAGCCCATCACCCACCGGAAGGCCTGTAAAGGTAGGCTGGACTCACGCTCGGGGGCCTTGGTGGTGGCAGCGGTGGGGGGACATTGGGAACACCAGTCTTTCCTCTGCCTTTCTCCTTTTCTACTTTTTTTCTAGTCCCCACACAAATCGGCATAAACTGAAGTCATCACACACACACACACAGACACACACACACACACTCTCTCTCTCTCTCTCTCTCTCTCTCTCTCTCTCTCTCTCACGGCCTCCCTGGTATTTGGAGGTGTAAGCCAAAACAAAGGGGCGATGGAGACATGGCTCAAAGGAGAAGAATGGAGAAGGTGTGACCCCCTGGGACGGTGCAGGCCTCCAGCCCGCTGCCCTCCCCTCCCCTCCTCCGCCCAGGCTTCTGCACAGGTGTGCCGCATACCACAGGGACGCGAGTCATGTTCGCCAGGCTTACCTTCGGGACAAAGGACTCTCTTTTACCAAATCCACACAGACACACTTCTCTGGATGTGTGCACACCATCCCCCACCCCCCAACACACAGACACGCACCAGCGCAGCGAGGTGGGCAGTTTTGGGAGCAGGGTCTCAGAAGGAACATTGAATCCATCTGCAAATAGTTTTACTTCGTGGGACAAAAAAATTAAAAGGAGACGGGAGACTCTATTTTCGTTCACTGAAGCAAGCACTAATGTTTTAACTTTCTGCTGTTTGTTTTTCTCCCACTAACAAAAATGAAGCCATGGTCAGATGACTCAGAGGAGCTGATGAAGTGCAGGGGAATCTAGTTAGGTTGGAGGGTGATTGAGAAGTGGCGCCCCCGCCCCCCATTAGCTTTTGGGAATTCCAGGGCTCTCCTGCTACAAAACTCAGGTCCTGGGGTCAGGGCCTGTCCCGAGCATGGCTTCCCAAGAAGATGCTTACCTCTGAGGGGTCTTGGGCAACAATTCAACATGGACAGCGTCCTGACATGATCCTGTATAGACCCTGGCATAGGAGGGTCCCAAGGGCTGGTGTCGAGCTGCAGTAAAGGAACCTTTCCATGGTGACTGCCTAGCCTTTGGATGGAACAAAAGTGTCATCTTCTTAACAGGAAATCCACCACACTTTGGGCACTTGAATGCAGGACTGACTACATCATTTGCAGGCCTCAGCACAAAAGGAGAATAAGGGGCTTCTTATTTAAAAAACTATTAAGAATTTCAAAACAGCAACAGCACAGCTTCAACCAGGTATGTGCCCTTCTGAGCTTGGGGCCCATGAAGCCAGGTCTGCTTGGGCCAAACACTTTTCTTCTAAAAAACACAAAAATAACCACCCATGTTTACAGTGTGTCTCCTTCAGGAGAAATACCTCTTCCGAATGCACGGGGATGAGTAGGATGTCTTGCAAGTGAGCTCTTCTTCCAGATCTGTGGACTTACGGCTGCCTCTGGTGGTTGCCAAGAGAAGTTTGAACATAAAGGTAGATCCACATCAGAAAAATAACTCTCTCAGTCTCCCCCAGGAGTCTTTGAGCAGAGAATGCAAAGGTGGCCCAGGCAAAGAGACCCTAGAACAGGGTCAGGAAAGTGTGAGCACAGCAAGACCAGGGAAGGATGGCTTTGGGTTTTCAGAGAACACAGTGGGAAGGTACGCAGTTCCTTTGCCTGTGCCCAGAGTATTTGCTGTCTCTCTTTTACAGAAGAAATTGAGGCCAGGGGTCTTGTAAACAGCTGGCTTGCACATAGATTTCTTGTGGGTTTGGCCAGGAAATTTTAACCAACCTCAGTCATTCAGGTGGGTGGGCAGTCCTGTTTCCCTGGGTGGGAAAGTCTGGGCTCTACAAGGAAGGGCCGTGGTCATTTCCTGTCATGCCAGTTTCTGCTGTCGGAGCCGAAATGCACGTCTCCTGGAGAGGCAGGAAGGAACGCGGCCTTGGTCATCTCTACCTGTCCCTCTATTGCTATGGGCAAGGACAAGGGCCACGTGCTGCCTCTCACTGCTCAGAATCCCGGGAACCTGCAGGCTGATCTCCAGAGCTCTGCCCCTCTGGTTGAGTGGCATGCAAAAGCTTGGCTTCCTTTGCTGGCTTCTAGGAGGACAGGTGCAGACAGATGAGGCCTGTTCCTGTTTTATGATTCTAAATGCTGTGGCCAGCCCAGGTGGCTGTGTCTTCCTTCCCAGTCCTGGACAGCAGCTGCCCTCAGCCTTAGTGGCAACCCTGGGAGAAGAACTCACTGGAATGGAAAATCTAAGGATGGATTCTGCTGAGAAAGACACAGTCATGTCCTGCTGAAGAAATGTGGCAGGAAAGGGTGGGGCTCTCAGTGCCTTTTGATTGGGGAGGAAAGACAATGCCTCAAGGAACCTACCACCTGATTGGTGAGGAAAGACAATGCTTCAAGGAAGCTGCCACCTGGTTGGTGAAAAAGGGCATCTCTTGGAAGTTGTAGATCTTTTCCCTTCGGTCCTCCCTTTCCTGGTGTCACTCCTTCAAGGGATGTGGGAACGAACTTTGAAGCCTCAGTTCCCCCAAGGGACACTTCCTAACAAAGAGACCCTGAGATCTTGGCAGTATACAACTTCAGGAGAAGTCCAGACCCTGATGGAGAGATGCATATCCTTGAGATCTCCGCACACCTCCCCCCGCCCCGCCCCACCCCTTGCCTTAGGAGTCTTCCCAGGGCCAGACAGTTTAAGGAAATGGTTCCTTGGTTGGAAACACTTTGGGCCCAGCATTTTGATCTTTGATGGTTTGCTGTCAGAGGCTTCCAAAATCTTTCAGGGATGGTGGTGCCCCCAGGCCTCGGCTCCTGAGACTGACCTCAGGGAGCCCCAGTGAGAGGTCCTCAGGTGAAGGCTGCACCTCTTTCTTTGTTTCAGACGAATTTCACAGTGGAATCGGGGCGACTGGCAGTGGCTCGATTCCCAAGTTGGCTTGGAAATGGCTATTGGGGCCCTCTCTCTTTACCTCTGACTTCTCAGGGCCTGGGAGGGACCCGGGCAGGGGGCCGAGGCCACCCATACACTGCTGGCGATTGGCTGACTCAGGACCTTGTTCAATTTAGAGCAGGGGTGGACCAGACAAGAACAGCCTGGAGCAAGGGCATCAGATTCCAAACGTGATTATGCAGGCCCCCATTTGGGAAGTTTCATAGCAACAAATTTGTTGGGTTCTTTCTCCCCTCCCCTAGTTTAGAAGCAAACTGGGGCTGGCAGGGTTGGTGCATACAAAGGACTGTAATAAACATGCCCCGGGAACAGGCGGCTGCACTCTCCAGCTATTCAGCACGATTTCACAGCACTGGGATAGTCTCATTATGGTGTGGGCTGTTGTCCTATACAAAGTCAGATGAGATAAATTTCTCCCTTTTCTCCGCAGAATGGTTTGTGAATGATACTCATCCTGGAATCTGTCAAAAGATAGGAGGTTTTGTTTACCATTTGTCTTCTTTATGGACTTTGGGGGCTCTTTCTTTTTAGAGCTGGCAAAGAAGATGCTGCTCTTTAACCATTTCAGCCATGCCTCCATTGATAACCATATTAATTTATCATCTTCCCAAACCATCTGTGATGGATAAAGACATTCCAGGAGTCTCCCGTGAACCGAATTGCGATGAGAATTAAGAAATTAACCACCGCATCTAGCATCCCCCTACAAAGGGCTTGCGTTCCATCTCACTGAGCAGCCTGTTTCGATCACTCATTGCCCTGCCCCTCTAAGTCTCCAGTTAACGGGGCTGAATGAAGGCTTGTAGGAAGGTGCTCAAGTCCTAAGAAGAGCAGCTGTCCCCACCGTCTTTGCTAGTGCATTATTGCAGCTCCCGTCCACGCCTTATTTCTTGCGGCAGCTCTGCCAAGTGTTGCAGGTTGGGAAGGAAGTAAGCACCTGTCTTGCCCCCTCCGGCTCCCTGGGCCACTGTGTGCAGACCCCCATGTCTGTCTCATTCTTGATTCTTGACCTTCTCTTCATGGCATCATCAGTGTATTTGTCTCTAACTTGTGCTGTGATTCTCACTCTTGGCTGCACATTGAAATCCTCTGGGGAGATGTAGAAATACTGCCGCCTGGGTCCCACCCCCAGAGATTCTGGTTTAATTAATGGGTCCAGATGAGACGTGGGCATTGGGAATTGGAAAAGCTTCCCAGGTGATTCTAATGTATAGTCAAGGCTGAGAACCATGGAGAATAACAAATGAGGATGGTGAATTGCTCTTGTTGATTAAAGGAAGACTCAAGGTGTCCTAGGCCCCAGGATTTATTCTTTTGAGGGGAGAGATTTATAATCAATGCATTTAAATATTTTTATGATTCTTGATGAAAACTGGGGGGAGGAGAGTATTTAAAAATTTATAATTTTTAACTCTTGCTGGGCAAGACTAGGAGCTTAGCTAGTGCAGCCTGAGATCAAAATGTTCAGATCAAGGCATGAGCTCAGACCGTCATCACTGCCAGATAGTGTATGTGTGTGCGTGCACTTGTGTGTATGTGCATGTATGTGTTCGGGTGTATGGGCACATATGTATGGATTTAGATCTGATCATTTGAGGGTTTAGTCACAGCACAGCTGAGTACCTGGGACCCTCTTGGCCTTCTGACTCTAAGGCATCTATATGCCCTACAAAATACAAAAACCCCTTTCATTTTGTGGGTCCCTTGTTGCATTTTAATTTTCTGTCATGTTGGAGGGTGCAGGGAAAAGAGTTGGTCATCTGAGGCAGGAAGGTAGTCAGTGGCTGGAGCAGCTCCAGCTTTGAAGGCAGAAACCCTAACCCCAGGAGTGGCTTCCATTATGGCAAGGAAAGGCCAGTGTCCACTGGGAGAGAGAAAGCGATGCCTCAGATCCTGCAGTAGGGAGAGAAGATCCCCAGTGGAAGAGCTTAACTCCAACTGTGACCTCTGTTGGTGCATCTTTTCCCGATTCCCTAGGAGGTAAGGATGTCCAAAACCCTCTCTACAGATTTAGCTTCACGTGAAAAGTTTACAGGGCATCAGGCAAGTCATGTGACCTCTCTAGACCTCAGTCTCCTCATCCATGGAATTATATTTTGATTTCTGGTCTCTGAGTCCCTTCCAGCTTTGACATCCCACATTCTGTGTGCTCCTTTTAAATAGTCAAAATCTTATGGATCCCTGATATAATAGGACAATTCTTTGTAGCTGTGAAGTTTGTGATCTGGTGACTGAGAAAAGCTGGTAGAGCCAGGAAATCAGGTGAAGGTGTTTTTGTTCCAACGTCTTTACAATTGAAGAGAGTCCCTGATCCTGTGACTCGGCCCACACACAGTGCACCTGCACCAGAGCACGATCTTCCCAGCCCACCCCTGAGGTTTATTCCCTGGGCACTCCTCCCCTGCCTGGAGATGAGAACCCTCACTCGCAGGCCCACCATCATACCAGATCAACAGACATTCTCAGGATTTCCAGGGATCCCTTGTGTTTGAGCAGAAAAGACTGCTGATCTTTGAGTTCCCTGCATTCATGGAGGTTCCAGGTTTGGTAGCCAGAGTGCCTAATGCACTTTACTTGGGAAAGTGTCTTTCAGGCTTTTGCTGCGAGGAGAGCACTGTGTGGGCTCCCACAAACAGGCTTGGGATGCATAGCTTTTAAAAGCATGGAAGTTGGAGTTATTCAGACCAGGGTTCAAGTACTCTGGGGATGCTAACAGACCTCATCCCTCCTAGGGCTGTGGTGCAGATTCAGTGGGATGATGAAGGGTTGGCCTGGCACGTAGCATGCACTCCATATGTGTTAGTTATTTTGATTATTTGTACAAGTTGAGGAAAATAGGAAAACCAGAACCCTCTGCCATGGTCAGCACATACACAAAGCAGAGACGATTCCTTTGGCTCTCTGGTTGCCTTAGTTCTTTCTGTGAGTGATGAGGGACCTGGCCCCTCCCTGGAAGGGCTCAGGCTGGTTTGGACTTTGTGCTGATTCCCACAGCACTGGGTAGGTTCGGAAAGTGCTGCTGAGGAAGACCAGGGGCCATCTGAAGGGCTCCCTGACCGGACTGGGGCTTGGAGGAGGATGTGAGGCCTGAGCTGCACAGGGCCCAGGTGCTCCAGCCCTGCCTCCCACCCCAGACCTGCCCCACGCCCCAGACCCGCTCGTGCAGACACACACGCACATGCACGCATTCTGGGAACCATTTGCAGGAGCTGTGCTTTTCGCTCAGCTGTAAAACAGGTGCAGGAAGACTGTAGTTAACTAGATCACGGAGGGTCAAATAACCCAGTCTGGGATTACGGGGCTCCCCTCCCTCCTGCACTTCCTGCTGTCTGCACCTTAATCCAAAAGAGGCAGGGGACGGCAAGGCCATGCGACTTGGAACATTTATTGTTTTGTGCTTTGTTAGCAACTGTGGGGGGAAGGAAAGCGGAGCTTTGGACGAGGTTGACGCAGACAGCTGAAATGAAGTCTTGGGCTTATCTGCAGATTTCAGTGATCCTCGCTCCCTCGTTATCATTGGGAATTTAAGAGTTGGGAGTCGTGCATGGTTGAGCTGCCTGTGACCAGGGATGTGAGGGGATTATTAGTTTGCCTCCTCGTTCTGTCCTCCAGATACATGGGGTAAACGAAATGGCCTTTCCCCATGGGAAGGGCGGCACGTCGCCCCGAGTTACATTCACACTGTTTGTTGACTCAGCAAATGTTAATCGAGTACCTACTACATGCTAGGCACAGGGTTACAGTGGTGACCAAGACAGGCATGGGCCTTTGGAGCTTGCTTTGCAGTGGGAGGCTGACAATAAACAAAGAAGAAAAGACGAAGATAATTGGAGATTGTGGGGAGCTGTGAGGAGGAAATCAGGAGTGGAAAGAGAGTAACTGGGGGAAGCTGCTCTGCAAGGTGGCCCGGGAGGAGCTCTCTGAAGACACTGAGATGAGACTTGGGATATGAGGAGAAAACAGTCACAGGGAAGCTGAAGGAAGAGCAGTCCGGGCAGTGTGAAAGTCTAGAAGCAGGAAAGGGCTTGGTGGACCCTTGGTCAGAAGGGAGGAAAGGGAGGGAGGGGTGAGGCCAGCTCGTTGGAGTCTGGACAGGAGGTGGGTCCCATCCTGACAGCACTGGAAGCCACTGCAGGGCTTTAAGGAGAAGAGTGACTTGAGTGATGTGTCCAGTTTACCTTTTAAGATGCTCCTTCTGTAACACAAGCCACAGATGGAGAGAAAATACTTGCTCACTCCGTATCTGATGAAGGACATCTGCAATATGTAAAGAACTTTCAAAGCTCAGCAACAAGAAAACAAACAACCCAATTAAAAATGGGCAGAATACTCAAACAGACACTTCACCGAAGATAGACGGATGGCAGATAAATACATAAAACATCCTTCATCATTAGGGAAATGCAAATTAAAACCACAGTAAGATAACACTACACACTTGTTCAAATGTTGAAAATAAAAAGTCCTGACAATTCCAAGCATGGGTGAGGATGAGGAGCCACTGATCTCCTCCACTGCTGGTGGGAATTGAAATGGCACAGCCGCTCTGGAAAACAGGTTGGCAGTTTTTTACAAAGTTTATCATCGACCTGCTGTAATACCCTACAGTCTTACTCCTAGATATTTATCATAGAGAAATGCAAATTTGTGTTCACATAAAAACCTGTACATGGATGTTTATAAAAGCATTACTCATAATTGCCAAAACCAAAATGACCCAAGAGTGCTGCAGTGGGTGAACGGACACATCCATACAAGGGAATACTGCTCAGCACCGAAAATGAGTGAACTGTTGACTCACTCAACAATGTGAGTGAATCTCAAATGCATGTGACTAAGTGAAAAAGGGCAATCTTAAAAGATGACATACTGTACAATCCTGGAATAAGACATTCTGAAAAAAGGTGAAGCTATAGGGACAGACGCCAGATCAGCGCTTGCTCAGGAGTCAGGGTGGGGCGGTGACGCCCAAGGTGGGGCAGAGGGAGTTCTTTGCTGTCCTGTTGTGTGTGCTTACTGTGGTGGTGGTTACAAGAACCTGCTGTGTGTGCAAATACCCACAGCACTGGACACCAACAAAAGGAGTGAATTTCACTCTGCAAATTAAATAATAACGATGGTTGTTATTGATAATAAGAAACTCGTTTCCTAGGACTCTCTGACACTGTGTCTTTGGGCTTCCTTGTTCCCATGTCCTGTACCTCGAAGCTTGACATTGCTTAGAGACCAGGCCCTCGGGGTCAGCATTCACTCCTCATCCCTGGTGTCTCTGGGTCCCCTTCCCCCATCGCTCTGCCCATCCGGTGTCTTCCCTGCCACCTTACTTTAGGTCCGCTCAGTTCCAGAATGCCCTGATAGCCTTTGCCAGCTTGCCCATGTTTCTTGGTGGCTGATCCTTCACACCCTGCTTTGGGGAGTGGAGAAGAAACAGGTGCTTGGACATACCTTGGTGCCTGACATCTGTCTTCTCCCCAGTGCCACCTCTAGGGGAGTCCCATCAGGCTCCCTCCATGGACCCGACACACACAAGAGATGTGGGGATGTGGGAAGCCTTCGGATTCTGGTTTTCTCTGAAGACACTGACCTTTTCTGTCTCCCTGGACCATGCTCCCTATACCGAGCATTCTTCACTCCTGCCTGACCTCCAGGGCAGCCAGAGATCAGCCTGGCCATGTGGCAGGGCCTGTCCACAGGACCCCACAACCCTGCTTTCTTTGTGGATGGCGTCCAGGTGCACAAAACAGTCTTACTCAAAGCAGAGAAGGATATCTCCCCTAAGCCAGGAGAGCCACAGGCACATCTGCCCTTTGGCGTGAGCTGCAGTCCTTGGCATCCCACGTGGCCTCGTGATTAGGTCCAGGGATCAGGCATCTCTGGGAGATCCTGGCAAGTTCCTACCTTCGCTGACAACAACGTCCCAGGATTCAGATCAAGGTGGTTTCTCTGCCTAATGCATTCAGGCCTTGTGAGCCCTGGCAAGGGAGCTTTCCCATCAGACTTTGGCAAGGGAGTCTCCAGCACCTGGTGTCCACGCACTTCTTTTCTCAGGACTAGAGCAGAGGATTTCCCCTGCACGCGGGGTGGGTGAGGATGGGGCTGCTGATGGGGCAGGGAAGCTCTACTGGCAGGTCTTGCTCCTCTGCCCCCGAGCCAGCCTCTTCACGGGCCCCGGAGCCAGCAGCACCCCTGCCTGAAGCCTCTCCAGCAACCCTTTTGGAAACGGCCCGTCAGATGGACATTGTGTGTGAGCTGTGAGAACGGATGGGAATCAGAGCTGGGAGGGACTCGAGAGATCACAGAAGCCCTGGTAGCTGTTCTGCAAGCCTGCTGGGGTCTCAGGAGCCGTCAGCAACCACGGTCCGCTATGAGAAGCCTTCCCTCCCCCAGCAAAGGTGGCAGCTTCCACAGGGGAGCTGGGGAGTGAAGGAGGACCCCAGGCTCATCGGTTGCATAGACGGGCTGCCTTCCTTCTCATGAGTCCAGGGCCGGGCCTGGGGAGAGCCCCTGGGGAAGTAGATGCTTATCTGATGCTTAGCACAAGTTTATCAGTCAGCTCAGGCTGCCAGAATGAGGTCCCATAAACCGGGTGACTTAAACAACAGACCTTCACTTCTCATGGTTCTGGAGGTCAGAAGTTCAAGATCAAGGTGTCGGCAGGGCTGGTTCCTTCTGAGGGCCACGAGGGAGGGATCGGCTCTAGACCTCTCTCCCTGGCTTGCAGACAGCCGTCCTCTCCCTGTGTCCTCACACGCTCTTCTCTCTGTGTGTCTGTGTCCTAATCTCTGCTGCTTGTAAGGACACCAGTCATGCTGGATGAGGGCCCACCCTGATGACCTCATTTTACTCTAATCACCTCTTCAAAGGCCCTATGTCCAAATATGTCCCATTCTGAGGTACTGAGGGTGAGGACTTCAACATGATCTCAGGGGTGGGGGAGGACACGATCTGGCCCATACACAAGGCCAGGCTGGCTGGCGTCCTTCACGATGGCCACAGGCCCGGGAGATAGACGTCCAAAGTGAGGGTCAGTGCCACTGCTGTTCCGTCTCCCTGTCTTGCCCGGAGCTGCTCCAGAGGGACTGGTGCCAAGAGGCTCCCCTCGCCCCCGCAGGCACATTCCTGGGGATTGCTGCCATTTCAAGGACCTGCCTGACCCCAAGGGCCTTTGGAACCAAGGTCCTCAGGAAAAGTAGCTAGAGCTCTTGATGGGAGCCCAGGGTGGACTTCCAGAGAGCCACCCTGAAGGGGGCTGTAGTGGGCTGTAGTGGGAGGGGGCCAGGCGCAGGCGCACTTCTCCCTGGTGGGGGCTGTGACCTTTGGGATCCAGGACAGAAGTGTCAGAGGGAACAGGGGAAGAATGAAGCTTCTTGGGTACAGGAAGCAGAGATCAGAACCATCTGCCTGCCAGGTCAGCTTTGCCAGGCTCGCAGAGGGCCCTGGGTGCCCTTAACCTACAAACCAAGTCTCAACAAGAAGATTCCGGCACAGGCAGGGGGTTCCAGCACGGGCAGAGCTGTAAGTGGGTGCAATGGGTATGTGCTCTGCCCCATGAGCCCTTTCTCTGCCCTCCCGGCCCAGATGCTGCAAGGACAGCAGCAGTGGGGGTGACAGTCCAACAGCACAGTCTGACACTCTGGGTCCTTTGGAGCCAATTGGAGATGAAGCCTTAGGCTTTTGAGTTGGAAGTGACTCAGTGGGAGTGTAGACCTCCCCTTCAGATGAGCCACCTGTGGGCAGAGAGGGGAAGGCACTGACCCAGGGTCCCTAGCAGGGCTGGGCCACACCTGGCTCTCCTATCACTCATCTGAATCCATTTAGGACCCCTGAGCTGTCTGTCTCCCTTTGATGACCCAGAGCACGGACAGTCTGGGTTCTCCATGCACTGGGAGGCTCTCCAGCCCGCAGCGTGCATGGGAAGCCTGATCCTGCCGCGTTCTCAGGGACCGGGCTTCTGTCTGATCTCACCTTTCTCTTTATGGAAAAAACCTTGGGTAGATTGTTTCCCATGACCAGGTGCCGCTTGCTCCATGCAGATGGGGTTGACCTTGGAAGCAGTTGACCTTCCTCTGAAAAAAAGTGGCTGACTTCCAGGGAAATCGGAGTCATCACAAGGCTTCCCATGGCAGAAGACTGGGACCATGTTCCCAGAGGCGTCAGGGAGGCTCTCTTTGCACCCCCTGCAAAGGAAAAGACCTCCGCTCACCTGACTTCCACATTCTCACTCCAGCCCCCGCTCCCCTGCCCACTGTGGCTCTGTGTGTCTCTGAATGCGAGTGTGCAAGAAACTGTGCGTTTGTGTTTGTCTGTGTGTATGAGAGGCAGAGAGAAGTGGGGGGAGAGAAAGAGTTAGCTGCGTGTCTGTGTTTCTGGGTGTGTGTGAGAGAGAGAGTTAGTGGGACTCTGTGTGGGCGTCTGTGTGCATCGGGTGGGAACCACAACAGCATGGCTTTGGCTTTCTCTTCCTAAAGGCCAGGGCCTGAGGCTTCCTTCCTCCGCCTCTCTTCCTTTGACATTGCTAGTCAGATTCTCTTTCCCAAGCTATAGAGGAGCCCATTATGGAGACTCAGTCACATGTCTACTCCCCTCACACCTTGAAACTCACCCTTTGCATAGAGGGTGAGTGTGGCCATTCCTGTTTACAGGTTTTGGGGAAAGTTCTCACGCTGGGGTCGTGCGGCTGGGAATTGCAAATGAGTGTCATGCACGTCTGTCTGAGGATTACATTTGGCCACAACCTGTCCATCTCTCTACACGGTCTCCCTCCTCCTGTGGCTTTCCTTGTGTGTCCGTGGTCTCCTCCTCTGTGCGGTCATCCAGTTTCCAAGGACTGTTGTGAGGACAATGTGTATGAGAGTGTGTGGATGTGCTCAGGTAGTTTACAGGAGTCCGGATGGGGGTGCTGCTATTGGAGGAGGGCTCAGCCGTGGGTGGAACGAAGCCTGGTGATGATCACACTGCCCTGGACATGACTGGAGTGGCCTTCTGAGGCTCCCAGCCTTTGGGACCCTGATGACTTCTCTTCCTAGAGCAATGATTTGCTGGTGTCGAAGCCCAGCTGCCTCTGTTAAACCAGACTAATGGGTCGATCCTTGTAGAACCTTAGGAGGAAGGTTTGGAAACCCAGCAGCAAGCATCTGCTCATGTTCAATCAAAGGATAGGCCTTAGGAAGTGCCTGCTGCACAAAAGCAGAGCCGGCGCCGCCCAGCCTTTACCCAGGCTGGCCTCCAGCTCCAGCGGACCTCAGCTGGCGCCTGGCTCCTCCCGGCAGCTCGCCAGGCCAGGCTGCTGAGCAGGTCACCAGCTGTGAGGGGCCGCAGGGGAGAACAATGCCCGGTCCTCCTGCCGTTTCCACCCAGAGCCTGCTCTGAGCCAGCCCCTGCCAAGATAAAGATGACCTGGGCCAGTGGTGTGCCCGTGTGTGACTTGGCTCTGGACTCAGTGACTGAGCAGCCTGTCGTGACTCCCTCTGGCCAAGCCTGAGGAGCCAGAGTTACAGGCCCATGGCTGTTTCCTCTGCACCGAGGAGAGACTGTCGTGGCCTGAATCTTAGGATTGCCAGCAGGCTTGCAAGCAGGCCCGCATCAGGGGCTTGGGACGGTGGGCTCCTGGGTTGGCCCCATGAGTTCACGCACCAGCTTAGAGAGGCTGCCCGTGCTCAGTCACCCTTTCCGTCACAGGGGTGGGTTGAAGAGGCCATAGGGAAAGGTCGAAGGCCCTCTCCTGCCATCCCGTCCTCCCCATCGTCATCCTCAGTGCACCCCCATGTGCTGTCAAGGTTGGGTCTTTTCTTACTACTGAGTAAAACTAAAACAAACGGGGAATGAACTTGAATGAAGGGTAGATCTAAGAAGACCGTTTGCTAACAGGAGGCATTCATTACTCCTGTCTACAAGAGGCACGATTGGGACAGTGCTGTTACCTCGCTTGGCTACTGAGGGTGAGGACCCGCAGGACAGCGGATGGTCCCCCAGGCTGCCCTTGGAGCCGAGGCCTGTGCCCTGCCCACCCCCCCCTGACGGGGGCCCCCACGGCCACCCCTCTCCCTGTGTTTCCAGAAGCTTCTGCATGTCCAGACACAACTCCAGCACACAGTTCCTCACATTCTTCTCCTTTCTGCTGTCCTGCCCCCCCTTCTCTTCCTGACCCTCCTCAGCAACCACTGCAGGCTGCGGCTGGCTGGGAGAGGCCGTGTTTTCATCCGCAGGCTCATGCCCTCAGGCCACCCGGTGCTTGCTGGGGAGGTTCTAATCTGGTTCCACTTTTTGGATGTTTTTGTCCCATTTGGGGTGGAAACGCACAGCAGCTTGTGGTGCTGATTGAAATTGCCGCAGGCTGCCTTACTGCACAAGCTCTGGGGCCTCTCGGGCTCCCTGGGGAAGGGCTTGGCAGAGCATTTGCCTTCCTCAACCTGTCTTCCCCTTCTCCACCCACACGCGACCCCGCTGGGGTAAGAGAGGCAGGATTTAGCGGGAAGCCTGGTGTCCTGCACCTGCTGCTATAGTTGTTCTGGCCTAGAGCATCTGGTATTGCTGGGGACATCCCCCAAGGCCCTCTGGCTGCTCTGTCACTGGGACTGGGTCCTTAGAACCCAGCAAGGGAGCCTCTAGGTGCAGCGGGACAGGGTGGGCAAGCCCAGCTCTCCACCCTTCTCAGAACCAGGAGGAGGGGCCCGGGCCTGCTCAGCAGTGTAGCCGCTGCTGACCTTGCCGCGCCTCCCAGCTTGACTGTTCCCGTCCTGGGAGGCCCTGGGAGTTTCCTTTACCTCTCCAGTCTTTGCACGTATAATCAGGCTTTAAAACTAAATTATCACTGTGACCCCTTTCAGTGCTGCAGTTTATGGGTTTGGTGACCCAGAAGCCTGAGCCTCGGACTGCCTGGCTGCAAGGCAGGGTGGGAGCGGCAGCCTGGGGCCGCACCTCCCTTACCACTCCCTGTGACCTGGCAGACTGCATGGCTTCCTTGGCCTCCAGCTCCATTCCTTCCAACTCAGGGCAACCTGGGGGGCTGGGGCTGGCCGAGGGCAGAGAGCAAAAGCACATAAACTTCTGCCGTCCCAGGAAGGTGTGCCTCCAGGCACTGGCTCTTCCACGTACGCCTGAGCAGGACCATGGGCTTTGCATTCCTGAAAACATATTTCCATCTAGACCTTCCTCCTGGGGCTTCGGAAGGGCTCTGCAGCTTCACTTTGCTGCTGCCAAATAGTCCTTTCAAGTTGGTCCATTCTGATTTTCATTCCCCGTTTCCGAGCAGGCGGGTGGCCAGTAACAGAGCTTCTGGAATGTGTGTGGGCTCGGCTGGGCCTGCCCCCCCATCCCTGCTGGTCCCCTGGGTAGGGAGGGGCCTGAGAGCAGGGTGTGTGCTGTCCCCCCACCGCCCCCACCTCTGACTCCCTGTTGTGTGTTCTTCACAGCCTGTGATTGCCACCCCGTGGGCGCTGCTGGCAAAACCTGCAACCAAACCACTGGCCAGTGTCCCTGCAAGGACGGTGTGACAGGCATCACCTGCAACCGCTGCGCCAAAGGCTACCAGCAGAGCCGCTCGCCCATTGCCCCCTGCATCAGTACGTGCAGTCTATGTGCCTGGGGGGGGTGGGGTGGCGGTTGAGGGATGCTGGTCACTAGCACCCAGGGCATTTGGTGCATCACTGCTTCCGGGGCCTGGTGCTCGGTGAGTCCCTGTGGGAGACCCACCAGCCACTCTCCTCAGCACAGGGACCATTCCCACATTCTACCTTGACCCTGGACCTCGGGTGGGCCCGTATGAGGGGCTGCTGCTACTGCTGCAGGAATCGCAGTATTTCCCCTGTCCCCAGTGGATTCAGAACAGAAAGGACTGAAAGCCCAGAGCCTCTGAGACTGACTAGCTGGGCAGGGCTCCCATGCATGGCACCCATGGCCCTCATAAAGGATGATAGCACCCCTGCCAGGTCCCAGGGGTCCTGTCTGGCCAGCCATTAGCCCCTGAGTTGCTGGAACATGGTTAGGGATGAGCAGGATGGCAGGGGTCACTCAGGGGCCTTGGCTCAGAAGGGTTTCAATATTTTACAACTGGTAGGGTCACATTGATGTTATGAGCGGAGAGTTAGTCCCAGTTGGAAAGTCAAGCCTGGTTGAGAGCCAGCCCCCTGGCCTCAGCCTTGTTGATTCCTCGTGCAGGGCTGAACTAAGCCAAGACAGAAGGGAGGGGACAGCACGAATCCCAGCGAACAAGACAGACCCCAGGGACAATGCCTGATTCCCTGGAGAGCGGGGCTTGGCAAACTCTGGCCAGGGGAGTTGGCCCTACCTGTTTTTATATGGCTCACTGGTTTTTACCTTTTTTAAGGGTTGAAACAAAAATCAAAAGAAGAACAGTATTTCATGACACATGAAAATTATATGAAATTCAAAGCCCAGTCTCCATTCTTAAAGTTTTATTGGAGTACAGCTGCGTCCTCTCATTTACCTGCTGTCCATGGCTGCTTTTATGCTGTAACAACAGTGTTGAGTTGAGACCAGGTGGCCCATAGAGCCTAAGGTATTTGCTACATGGCCCTTCTCAGAAGTCAGCTGACCTGTTTTAGACATTTTCAGACTGAGGCTCTTGGGCAGTGCGGCTCTGTGGCCATTGGCCCCCGCCCCGTTTGTGGGCTTGCAGAGTTAGACTGAGCCATTCAGATGTTGCCTCCAGATTATCTCTGCAGGGACCAGGTGGCTGTTTAGGGCCAAGAAAGGGCCTGGTACAGGGTGCAGCTTCCTAATGAGCCTCTGTGACAGGGTGCATTTGGGTTGTTGTCGCTGATAAAATCACCCGAGAGCAAGATTTGACTCCAAGTTGAAGGTTGTGTCCTGCTCCCTTCTTCCTAAAGGTGCAGAGGCTGCCTCCTTCAGGTGCCTCTCAGATGTGTCTCTGGCCTGAGTATTCCATCCTGATCCACCAAGCTTCAGGTCCTAGCCCATCAGGAATCTGGGGGTTAGAGGGAGGTCTTACCCGAGAGAGTCAGGTATTTGCTAGAGTCCGTGAGGTTTGTGGTCACTCGCCAGGGGAAGCGAGTCCCTTCCCTGTAGGTACTTTTGGTCCAGCGTTTGGCCTTGTCCAGAAAGAGGAAGCCCGAGCTTCAGTGCCTGGCAGCTGAATTGATGAACAGCAGAGACTGGCTAAAACTCCTTACCATTTTTGAGCAGGGGGTCGCATCCAGAGTATAGTAAGAACTAGTTGCTATTTGGGGTAGGAAGAAAATAATCAAAATAGAGCACATGCTCTTATCTGGCCCTTTGGTCTTCTGTACACTCAGTCCCATGTACCCACTAAGAAAATGCCTTAACTTGTGAGCTATGAGCCCTGGGGAACCTGGGCCAGGGCTGCAGACACGTCTCTGCACATGTGAGAAACCTCCCTCTGGGCAGTTTCCAGCCCCTCACATGCCAGCCCTGCCACCCGTGGATTGAGGTCAGAGGCAAGCAGGCCCCACGTAGCGACATGATGATGATGAACAGAGAGGCCTGGGGAAGCCCCGCAAACCATGGCACCCGAGTGAGACGTACACAGCTGGCCTGGGAACACAAGCAGCTTCCCACGCTGCCAGCTGGCTCCTACCTTCTCTCCACGACATTCTTCCGCAACACCTGGGAGGGCAGACATCCCCACCTGGAGACCAGTGCCATGTGCTCGGGGTCCCTGCCAGCTCTCTGCTACCCGCTGCGTGCCGAGTGGGAAAGGGGAAGCAGGTTTCCAGGAATGTTGGGAGGAGTCTGTGCTGGGGTCCTTGTCCTTCTAAGGTTGAAAATAACGTCTTCTCACCTTGTCTTCTCTTCCTCCCTGTCCTGAACCTCACAAAGAGATCCCTGTAGCACCACCGACCACTGCGGCCAGCAGCGTGGAAGAGCCTGAAGGTAAACTGTCCCCTTAGCATCTCAGTTCTTGCTTTTGCTGTGTGATGGGGGAGGAAGGGGGGTGGAGAGGAGGGGGGATCAGAAGGCCCAGACTCCTCCATAACCACCATCTGGCTCTCGGTGTGAGTGGTGCCCCCTGGTACTTTTCTGTGACTTCCCTTCTGAGAATAAAATAGAGGAGGTTTTAATGGGGCCTCTGTCCCAAGTGTGGAAGCCTAGAAATTGAGCTGGTCCTACTTGTCCACAAAAGTTAAGAAGCTGCCTGGCAGCCCCACACCTTCCAAGCTGGGGGCATGGAACTCCTCCCTGGAGCTGCAGGGAAGAAAGAAGTGCTGGGGATGGAAAAGGAGCTCTTGGACACAGGGGTCCACAAACAGAATTCGGGGGGCCATGCTCTGGGATGGGAAGAGACCCACATCTTTACTTTCATTCACCTCTAATTGAAAATTCAGCATTTCCATGGGCCGAGCCCGTGGCGCACTCAGGAGGGTGCGGCGCTGGGAGCGCAGTGGCGCTCCCGCCGTGGGTTCGGATCCTATATGGGGATGACCGGTGCGCTCACAGCGCTCACTGGCTGAGAGGGGTGCGGCCAGTCCCAAAAAAGGAAAAAAAAAAAAAAAAAAAGAAAAAGAAAATTCAGCATTTCCTCCATGATGGAGCTACATACCACAGCAGCCAGCAGTTCCTGTCACTCGGTCACAGGTAGAAATCACAGCTGTTTTCACATCACATTATAGTTGGTGTCTACCATGAAATACTGTCTATGCACATTACTGCTTCAGAATTACAGAAGTTGCTAGCCCAGCTGCTAGATCCTGATTTATAATCATTAATAAAGAAGCATACACATAACGTAACAGTACTGTCAATCTGGGTTTTAAAAGATGTTTGGATAACTGTACTTGGGTATTATCAATTTCCTTTATAGTCTATGCATTTTATCTGAGGATTGAAAAATATTATTCTGAGAAATGGTCCATGGGCTTCACCAGTCCTTGGCATGCGAAAGGCTGTCTGTCCCTGGCTTTGAGCACACAGAGGGCACGGAGCCCAGCTGCATGGGGTGTCCTGCTGAGAGCAGTACAAGCTGTCCCCAGCATCCTGGTCACACAGGGCTTTTGTGCACTGGTACTTGGAGT
>NW_007726310.1:279642-281976 GCF_000696425.1 Galeopterus variegatus | reverse complement strand
GGTTTTAAAAGATGTTTGGATAACTGTACTTGGGTATTATCAATTTCCTTTATAGTCTATGTATTTTATCTGAGGATTGAAAAATATTATTCTGAGAAAGGGTCCATGGGCTTCACCAGTCCTTGGCATGCGAAAGGCTGTCTGTCCCTGGCTTTGAGCACACAGAGGGCACGGAGCCCGGCTGCATGGGGTGTCCTGCTGAGATCAGTACAAGCTGTCCCCAGCATCCTGGTCACACAGGGCTTTTGTGCACTGGTACTTGGAGTAGGAGTGGGAATGGGGGGCAGACAGAGTGACAGTGGGGGCCCCAGCATGGACATTTGTGCAGGCTCTGGCGACCCTGGCCTTCTCCATACAGGCCTGTAGGGAGGTGGGGGAAGCTTGTGTAACCGACATGGTCGCCTGGATATTTTGGAATAAAGACTCTGGATTTGGGGAGGTATTGGCAGTGCCTGGGAACTTGAGACCAAACAGACTCAGAACTTGTACATGCGCAGTCCACAGACAGCCTCGTGCAGGACAGGACAGAACGCGTGGCCGGGGTACCGGAGGCTGCCCTGGGGAAGGCAAAGAGAGTTTGGTCTGGGGTCATTTGCAGAGTCTTCAGGTGCCTTTGGTTGAGCCACATGCAGGGGATGGCAGGGTGACAGAGCTGAGGTGGGAATGAGGAGGTGCTGTCACAGCACAACTCCAGGGAACATCCCGAGTTATTTCAGCTCTAGGGGAGAACAGTTTTGAAGCTAGAAGACACTTGAATGGAGACTCCATTCTTGCTCTCCCTGATGTGCTATCAGTCACTGCCTCACTGGTCATGACCTGGCTGCGTGGGACTCGCCCAGACACGAGCCTCAGGCGGTGCACGTTGTGGGAACGAGTCCTCTGAGCCTTGGCTGTGGCCACAGCTTGTCCCAGGGTGAGGCAGATCTCTGCCTCTCTCTGTCTCCCTCTTTCTGTCTCTGTCTATCTCTCTCTCTGTCCTTCCAATTTTTTAGCCTTTGCAGCTTGAATTTAGGTGTCTTGCAGTGGTTTTTGGCTTTTTTCCACTCAAATCAAAAATGGAAAAATGGGGGAAAAAGGAAGAAAAAACTTGTGAGATTTGTGCATAGACTACAAGAACCAAGGGCGGAGCATTTGAAGTTCTCGGCTCCACCAGACAAGATTCCCGAGCAACTGCTTAGGAACACTGGTGGCACCCTTTTTGGAAAGGTCTTCCTTAGCAGTCCTTGACTGGTTCATTAACTTTTCTGACTCCTTTTAATTTTGTTACTCTTAATTACCTTTCCTCATTCTGAACCTTTAAAAATAGGATTTAGACTGAAGCAAGCAGTCAATCAACACTCGTATAAGTGCTTTCTTTGCAGAAGGGCTGAGTGAGCAGGTTTGAAGCTTGCAGCGATGTTTGTAGCTTTGGCCAGACCCTTGTTGAACTGCTCTAGGGCTCTCTCCAGAGACCACAAGCCACCCTGGGGACCCAAGTGCTGGACTGTGGGGTCTCCCACCACAGAGGGGCTGGGATTGCCTCATCTCAGACACCGGGACGTTGTGGGCAGGAGGCCTATGGAGCAGGAGGAAGCTCGATACTTCCAAACTTGTCAACTCTTGCAGTGTTTGAATAGGGTGGGCTCCTGTGTGAGGCTGCCTGAGAAGAGCATATTTACTTTTGCCTGCGGAACAGAGGAGAATAAGACGAGAATTTGTTCTGAAAGCTCATGGACATAACCTCACCCTGAACTCATCCCCTTGAAGGGCCAGCTCAGTCAGGGAATGTTCTGTACCTGCTTGCTGAGCTAGCTGGTACGCCGTCATGGGGTAGGGCATGAGGAACGCGGAGCCCGTGGGACATCTGGGGCATCAGAGGCCAGGAGGGAGACAAGCAGGAGGGGAGATAGTGGGGGCCCACCCACTCAAGAAGGGTGTTGTGCCCAAGGCTCTCCCAACGCACACCGACTTATAGAGATCTCGACAGTCGGGCTACACAAAGGACATCTGCCTTCCTTGCCCTCTGTCAACTCAAGGGAAGTTTTTATTTGCCAGTTGTTTGGTTTTGTGGGGGCCACTTGGTGTGGTGGGAGGAGCACTGGTTTGGAGCCAGGAGACCCAGGACTGGTCCTCACTGGCTCCAGGGACGGTGCAGCAGCTTCTCTTTTCTGCTTCCCTTGAGGAATGAAGGGCTGGGGCCGAGGGTCCCCCGGTCGGTCCCTCTGCCCCTGGCCATCCCTGCCCCCAGCCATCCCTGCCCCAGCTCTCTGTGGTGGAAAGCAATGACCTTCTCTCCTGCTAGGGTTTCTTCCTCTTCAGATATGTCTGCTCTGTCTTAGTTCATTTTCTGTTGCT
>NW_007726310.1:275227-278421 GCF_000696425.1 Galeopterus variegatus | reverse complement strand
ACTTCCTAAAGGCCCCACCTCTCAACATTGCTACCTGGGGGTTTAAGCTTCAACATGAATTCTGGAGGGGACATTCAAACCATAGCACTCTCCTTCTGCCTCTGGTGATCAGCGTCTCCCACAATCTCTCGCACAGCACCAAGGGCAGAGGTGCGCTGGTAAATACTTTACAACTGTCTGGGGCGGGGAAGGACTGATTTATAGCATTGGCCACTTTCCTTGGTGTACATATTCCCTCTGTGGCCTGGTGAGTTTCAGGCTACCCATGTGAAGTCACTGCATGGCCAGTTGGGGAGGGACGTGCCCTATTGGCTCTCAGAGCCTGTGTGAGCGACTCTACCCCACCCCGGCCCGTGGGCTCCCCCCAGAAGTGGAACAGAGAAATCCAGAGGGAGGTAGGGCCACTTTTGCTGGTGAGAAGCTGTTGCTCTTTTTTTGCTGGCCTCCTTCATTTGAAGGGGCACAGCTGCCTTTTGAGCGGAAACTGTCCCCAGGGTTGAGGTCCAGGGGACAGGAGCCAGCCAACGCCTGCGTTCTCCCCACTTCCCAGCAGGGGTCTCAGGTCCTCTCTCCCAGCCCTGTCTTCCCATCACACTCACCCCATTTGGGGCCCTACACGGTGCCTTTTGCTAACTGCTCCAGCGGCCCCAGCCTGGGGACAGAGGTGGCTTCCAGGTCCACCCTTGTAGCCCCTTCAGGAGAGCCTATACAGAGAAGTCCGTGGAGCCCAGGAGCAGAATCTATACAAGGAGCTCCCTCTGAGATGCTACCAGGTAGGTGTCTGGGGAATGGGGGATGACCTCAGAGATGTTATATCTGGTGGCCTCTCAGCACCTCTAGTTTTTCATTGAAGAAAATTGGGTTTATATAGACCTGCAACTTGAATACGCATGGATTGTTCTCATTTTAGGCTTTTGTTTACCATGATAGGGAATAGGCTGGGTGAGAATGGGAAAGTGAGCTGATAGAACTTGAACGCAGTGCTAACGAGGCATTGGGGAGTGGCCAGGAGGGAGGAAAAGGCTAAAGTTGGGAGCCTGAGGCCTGAGTTCTGCTTGATCTCTCAGGGTTTCTTCTTCTGCGAAAGGGAATAATGATAACGCTGCCTCATAGGGTTGTTGTGAGGATTAAATGAGATGATCCANCTCAGCACCTCTAGTTTTTCATTGAAGAAAATTGGGTTTATATAGACCTGCAACTTGAATAAACATGGATTGTTCTCATTTTAGGCTTTTCTTTACCAGGATAGGGAATAGGCTGGGTGAGAATGGGAAAGTGAGCTGATAGAACTTGAACGCAGTGCTAACGAGGCGTTGGGGAGTGGCCAGGAGGGAGGAAAAGGCTAAAGTTGGGAGCCTGAGGCCTGAGTTCTGCTTGATCTCTCAGGGTTTCTTCTTCTGCAAAAGGGAATAATGATAACGCTGCCTCATAGGGTTGTTGTGAGGATTAAATGAGATGATCCAAGTAGAGCCTTTGACTCGGTGGTGGGCCTGTTGCAAGTGCTCAACTAAAAACAATAAAACAACTCGAAAAATACAAACACCACAGTATAACGGGGTGGAGCCGAGCTAAGGTTCTGCCAGCTTCTGCATCCAGAAGGGTTTTGGGTGGGAGGGGAACTAAAAACAATAAAACAACTCAAAAAATACAAACACCACAGTATAACGAGGGGTGGAGCCGAGCTAAGGTTCTGCCAGCTTCTGCATCCAGAAGGGTTTTGGGTGGGAGGGGGTGGCAAGAGGACAGGTGTGGAGAGTGAGCTTGATGTAGGGCTTTTGAGAAGACCTTGACCTTGGGACGTAACAAGCTGGGCTGCCCAGGCAGGGAGCAGTTCAGGGAACTTCTTGGAGGCCACATCACAGCCTTCCAGTCACTGATGTTAGACTCTGAACCAAGCAGAGAGTGAAAGACTAGAAATCGGTTAAAGGTCAAGTACTAGACTCTACGATGTCCAAAAGGTAGAAACAGCCCAAATGTCCATCCGCGGACGAACAGGTAAACAAATGTGGCATATCCATTCAACGGAATGTCATTCAGCCATAAGAAGAAATGAAGTCCTGATGCGTCCATATGTAACATGGGTGACCCTAGAAAACAGTGTGCTCAGCGAAAGATGCCAGTCACAAAAGGCTGCACGTTGTGTGACCCCATCTATGTGCAACATCCAGAACAAGAAAATCCAGAGACAGAAAGTAGGTTAGTGGTTGCCGGGGACTGGGAGAAGGGAGGAGGAATGGGGGGTGGGCTGTTTAATGGGTATAGGCCTTCCTTTTGGGGTGATGGAAAAGTTCTGGAACTAGATGGTGGTGATGGGTTGTGCAACACTGTGAATGGACTTAATGCCCCTGGATTGTGCACCTTAAAATGATACATTTTATGTTGTGTGTATTTTGCCACAGTTAAGAAAGAAGCCAAGTGCTTCAGGTCATAGTTAAAGGGTGACATGAATCTGGTTGGCCCGGGACTGGGGTGAGTGGAGACTGCAGCCGTGCTGTGGGGACAAGGCCCTGGGGCACAGGCCGCAGTGGGAGCCTTCTGAGGGCAGGGGAGTGTTTCTCAGCTCCCACCATGTCCAAGCAGGAATAGCTCAGCCAGCATGGGGCAGGGGTGTTGGTGGAAGTCCTCTGCTGCTTTCCAGCCATATAGATCTGGGAGTGTGGCTTCCGATTATGTAGGATAGGTCTGGCTACACAGCCTGCAGCCTCCTTCTCTTCTCGGAGTCATCTGAGAAGGATGTGATCCCTCGAATCCCAGGTAGGGGAGGCTTTAATACTCCTGGTATAGGAGAAAGGGACCTGTGGGGTCCACTGGCAGGACCACTGGTGGGGGTAGCATCACTGGCCATGCATGCAGCCCATGCCACTTGGTAAAAGGAGATTGTATTAGTCTGTTTCTGTTGCTTATAACAAAATACCTGAAACTGGGTGATTTTTAAGAAAATGAAATTTATTCCTTCCAGTTTCTGAGGCTTGGAAGTCCAAAATCCAGGGAACACACCTGGTGAGAGCCTTGGTGGTGGCGACAGTGAAGGCAGTATCACATTGTGAAATGATGGAACAGAGAGGGCAGAGACTAACCTCCCCATTCACTCCCCTTTCGAAGCCCTCCAAACCATAGCCATGACCACCATTTTTAATCCATTCGCTACTGCATGGTCCTATAACCTAATCACTTCTTCAAGGTTCCACCTTTCA
>NW_007726310.1:270976-274259 GCF_000696425.1 Galeopterus variegatus | reverse complement strand
GCCACGTTTCTAATACATAAAACTTGGGGGACACAATTTAAGCTTCAATGAGTTTTGGGGGGACATAATTCAATCCACTGCAGAGGTCCAATAATTGACCAAGGCATTGGTTTTCAAAGGGTGGATGAAAGAGGATATTAGGCTGTCCAGGATTGGCCATTTAGGGAAATGACTAGTGAGGTCATTAACCCATCAGATGAGTATTATCCCAAGAAAAGATTGGACCAGATCCCAGATAAAAGATAAATGGATTCTGTCTAAATAAAGGAGGAGACAACATGTATAATGCTTACTCTGTGCTAGGCGCTGTTCTGAATGCTTTGCATTATGAACCGTGTAATCGTCTCTTCCACCCATATGAGGTAGGTACTGTTATTGCCCCATTTTACATAGGAGGAAACTGAGGCACAGAGAGGTTAGTAGGCAGTGTCGCAGGGATTCAGCGGGGCTGCCTGGCCTTAGAGTCTGTGAGTGTGTTGACCACCATGTCATTCAGCCTCTCAGAAGTTATGTTGTTTGGTCAATTTAGGGTAATTTTTTTTATTCCTGACCGTGTGTGGTAACATCCTACCAGGAGAGAGTGTCCGCTGGGGAAGGGACCTGAAACCAAGGAGAGATGGGAGAGCAGCTGGTTAAAAGCTACTGTTTCTTGCAGGTGCCAGTTAAAGGGTATCTTGAGGGCATGACTGGTTGGCTGGCACATGGGGCAGGAGGGACTGAGGCCACTGGTCTGGGTGTGGGAGAACAGTTAGCAGAGCTCTGCTGTCCATTTGCTCACAAGGCAGCGGGTGAGACAGCGCAAGTGAGCCAGCCAGAACTGGAAAATGGGGGCATCATAAAAAAACAGGACAAAACAAGACAAAAAAACCACTGGCAGGAAATCAACTGAAAATTGTGAGCTGAAAATTATTAGAACTAATAAGAGAATTCTGGAAGGAGCCATTACAAAATCAGTACACAAAGGGTGTAACTTTTCTTGCATATCAGCAATAACTAGTTACAAAAGAGTATCACATTAAGTGAGTGAAGAGCTGGCTGGCCTGCAGTAAGTGCTCAATGAACACTTATGATAATGGAAACAAAATCTCAATTAGAAGAGCAATAAAAATATCAAACATGCAGAAATAAATAGCAATAAAAATAGAATGTATATAAATAAAAGAATGAAACTTTTCCAAGGGACACTAAAAAAGACCAGAAAAAAATGGAGGGTCTTGCTGTGTTCTGAGAGGGCAAAAAAATATCAATTCTCGGGCCGGCCCATGGCTCACTCGGTAGAGTGCGGTGCTGATAACACCAGGGTCCCGGGTTTGGATCCCATATAGGGATGGCCGGTTCGCTCACTGGGTGAGCGTGGTGCTGACAACACCAAGTCAAGGGTTTAGATCCCCTTACCGGTCATTTAAAAAAAAAAAAATCAATTCTCCAGAAATAATCTATAAACTTTGGAAGAATATCAATCCTCCAGAAATAGTCTGTCAGTTTACCATATTTGTAGTCAGAATCCCAGTTGAACAGGACATGATTGTAAAGTTCAGCTAGAAAAATAAATCACTGAGAATAGCCAAGAATTTTTTTTTTTTTTTTTTTTTTTTTTTAAANATCAGCTGAAAATTGTGAGCTGAAAATTATTAGAACTAATAAGAGAATTCTGGAAGGAGCCATTACAAAATCAGTACACAAAGGGTGTAACTTTTCTTGCATATCAGCAATAACTAGTTACAAAAGAGTATCACATTAAGTGAGTGAAGAGCTGGCTGGCCTGCAGTAAGTGCTCAATGAACACTTATGATAATGGAAACAAAATCTCAATTAGAAGAGCAATAAAAATATCAAACATGCAGAAATAAATAGCAATAAAAATAGAATGTATATAAATAAAAGAATGAAACTTTTCCAAGGGACACTAAAAAAGACCAGAAAAAAATGGAGGGTCTTGCTGTGTTCTGAGAGGGCAAAAAAATATCAATTCTCGGGCCGGCCCGTGGCTCACTCGGTAGAGTGCGGTGCTGATAACACCAGGGTCCCGGGTTCGGATCCCATATAGGGATGGCCGGTTCGCTCACTGGGTGAGCGTGGTGCTGACAACACCAAGTCAAGGGTTTAGATCCCCTTACCGGTCATTTAAAAAAAAAAAAAATCAATTCTCCAGAAATAATCTATAAACTTTGGAAGAATATCAATCCTCCAGAAATAGTCTATCAGTTTACCATATTTGTAGTCAGAATCCCAGTTGAACAGGACATGATTCTAAAGTTCAGCTAGAAAAATAAATCACTGAGAATAGCCAAGAATTTTTTAAAAAGAGTATTAATGAAGGGTGATTTGCCTTACCAGATATTTAAAAATATTGTAAACAGGATATTTAAATTAGCGTGGTACTGGCTTAGGAATAGAGAAATCACTAAAGTTGAGTAGAAAGTCCGGAAACAGACTCAAACGTAAACATAAGAACTTAGTATATGGTAAAGCTGTGATTATTAATCAGTGAGGAAAAGGATAAATCAATCCGTAAATGGTGCTGGGAAGAACTGGCCATTTATTTAAAAATAATAATGAAATTAAATTTCTACTTCATGCTGTATACCACCAATGGATTAAAGATTTATATATCTTTAATGAATCTTTAAAAGTAGCGGATAAAATATATATCAGTATCAATGTGATCTTGGCCTGAGGAAGGCTTTTTAGACATGAAACCAAAGTCAGAAATCAAAAAGGGAAAGATTTTGCAAAGATATAAATGGAAAACTTCTATACTTAAAAAAATCTCTGTAAGCAAAATAAAAGGCAAACTAAAACCTGAGAAAAATATTTGTGACATGGCCCACCAAAGATTAATAGCCTCAATATATAAAGAACTTTTACAATTCAATAAGAGAGAGTTGATAATACAAAATTGGGCAGAGAAAATGAACTAGAGATTCTGAGAATTTGTACACATGGCAATAAGCATATGAAGTATTATACTTACTAGTAATCAAGAAATAATATTAGCAGGAATACCATTTTAAAAAATGTTAGATTTTAGAAAATAAAAAGTAATTCCCAGCTTTGAAAAGGGTTGGGGTGGGCCGGCCCGGTGGCGCACTGGATAGTGCGCCGCTTGGGAGGCGCGGCGGCGCTCCCGCCCGAGGGTTTGGATCCCACGTACGGACCGGTTCCCGCTCACTGGCTGAGCGAGGCGCAGGAGCAACGCCGAGGGTTGCGATCCCGTTGCCGGTCCCCGGTCCGGTACGGGGGCAACACTGAGGGTTGCGATCCGTTGCCGGACACGGAAAAA
>NW_007726310.1:264598-269976 GCF_000696425.1 Galeopterus variegatus | reverse complement strand
ACAAAAAAAAAAAAAAAAAGAAAAGGGTTGGGGAAACACACACTCACCTACTCTGGTGGTGGGGAGGGTAACTTGGTACCACTTTTGTGAAGGGTGATTTGGCATCATGTATCGAAAGGTATCTGTGACCCCATCGGTTCACATTTAGAAACTTAGCCTGAGGAAATAGTGGATTTAGCTACAAAGATGACTATTGCAAGCATTGTTTATAATAACAAAAGAGGGAAGCAACCTGCATGTCTCTCAGTAGGGTTTGAGGTACTCGATCATGAGATATCCGTGATGATGTGATGATGATAATGATATTGCAGGAGGTTATGATGTTCTAGGAGAATATTTAAATGGAAAGATACACTATATTGCCAAGTGGCAAAAACAGATTACACAACAGATTACACAGGGAGAGTTAACTTTGATTGGGGGAGAGACTAGTTTATGGAGCATTTCAAAGAAATTGTTTCATTACGTTCACATATTTCACTGGTTCTCAACCAGGCGCTGTTCTGTCCCAAGGGGACCTTTGGCCATATCTGTAGACATTCTTGATTGTCACAACTTGGGGGAGGGTACCACTGGTGGATGGCAGTGGGTGGAGGCTGGGGATGCTTCAGCCCTCACAACAAAAAATTATCCAGCCCCAAATACTCATAGTGCCAAGGCTGAGAAACCCTGGTATATTTATACAGGATAAAATCCACATGTTCTCTCCAAAAGTGTTAAGGAGATGCTGCAGCATTTATAGATGGACCCTGGCTCCTTTATTAGGTACACATCATGCCGAAATGGGTGCAGCTGAGGATTTAGGAGCTATGTTGCCTCCAGTCAGTAAGCGTTCCCCTGGGGATCGTGTTTAACCTTTTGTTTGCCCGGTCCTTTTTCCATGGTAAAGTTTAGCTCAACCTGAAATGAAATTTATCCCAAATTTTGAGTTGTACTATAAAATGTGTGAAGCTGTTAGGAAAAGTCTCTGCGCAGTAGCGCAAGTAGAATGGTAGGCAACCTTGTCCCCATCACCTGGACCTGACAATTAACATTTTGCCATATTTGCTTCAACAATATTTTTTTTGCTGGAATATTTTTAAAGGAAAGTTTAGACATGATGACGTTTCACCTCTAACTATGTCAGAGTACACCTCTGAAAAATGAGGACATTGGGAAGACATCACACCAGTCCATATTCAAAATTTCTTGATTGTCACCCAAATGTCTTGGTTTCCCACAGGTTTAATTATTAAACATTAGACAGTGATATAACGTGCAAAGCATTATATTTAGGTATCGTCTGGGGCCCCAGTCACGGGCCATTTTGGAGGAGACAATGAACATGAAGCAGCCTGGAAAATGGAAAGTGCCACCCACGTGGGTATATGTCGTCACTGTTGACCTCACTTGCCCTTACAGAAGAGGCAGGGCCATATTGTGCAGGAGTTTAGGCTCATCCTGAGGCTTAGTGGGGCTGTGAGCCCTGAGCTTCCTTCAGGGGAGTGACCCTGAGGAAGGGGCACCTCCACAGCAGAGGGGACAAGGGAGAGAGAGAAGGGACCATCTCAAATCCATGCCACAGCACTCCGCTACGGGAGTAGAGGGTGTAGAAGCTAAAACACATTCAGCGATTATTCAAAGTGTTTAAGCCAGGGTTTCTCGACCTCGGTGCTGTTGACATCGGGGCTGGAGAATTCCTTGAGGTGGGGCTGTCCTGCGCCCTGTACGATATTGAGCAGTGTTCCTGGCCTCTACCCACCAGATGCCAATACCCGCCCTCTGGCCAGTTGTGATAATCACACGTCCCCTGGGGACAGAACAGTCCCTGGTTGAGAACCACTGGGTTACACCTAGATATCTGACATCAGCCCAGTTTGCCAGAACTCTCGTCCCAGAAATGAAACTGGACACTGAACCAAGAGGACACTGGACTCTTCTAGCGAGTGGGACCTGTTCACTCCCCCTGGCTTGAGACCAGACTGATCCCACGAGTACTGGATTGAACTGTATGGAATTGCCAGTATATTGGACCATTTGTGATCCACAAAAATGGCAAATTCATATGGGCCAACTTAATGTGTCCTTCCCCTTAGCCAGGAGACGCTGCTCTGGGCAGCCTGCAGGATCTTCCTTTCCTTCTCTCCGTCTGTCTCCCTGACTCCGCTCTCCTGTGTCTTTCCTCCTGCCTGTCCTTCTGTCCGGCCTCTCTGCTCCAGCCTGCCTCCCCCTCATTCCCTCACTTTCCCTGTCTCCTCCTCCCCTCCCCCTTCCTCTTTCTCCCCTTTTTGGGGCCTGCACAAAGGTCTGGGGCAGAGGTCAGGCTGGGGGTGAGCAGGGCTGGGAGGGTGTCAGGGCCTCTGTCACCCCAGGGAGCACAAAGGAGCACATTTGCATGGCGGTCTCAGGCCCCCTTTGTTCCTGGTGCGGGGCCCTTGCAGGTGGAGCTGCACCAGCCTGTGGGAGGATAAAGGATGAGCCGGAGAGGAGCACAAAGGAGCACATTTGCATGGCGGTCTCAGGACCCCTTTGTTCCCGGTGCGGGGCCCTTGCAGGTGGAGCTGCACCAGCCTGTGGGAGGATAAAGGATGAGCCGGAGGCCGAGGAGCAGCAGGGGCGGAATATTTAGCCCCTCTTGGGAGCTATTCCCACTGGGAACTCAAGGGGGATGGCCGATGGGAACAGGACAAGTGACAGGTGTCAGGGGCAGAGAGGATGGGAGTCCCTGGGATCCCACCCCCATGCCACACAGCTGTCACAGAGACCTTGCTGGTGGAGGGTGGGGGTGCAGACTGCAGAGCTGTGCTGAGGCAAGGGTGGATGCAGAGACACTGGGTGGCCCCTGCCCAGAGGTCAGCCTGAAACCCCTCGGGGATTCCTGTAGAGGTCCTGGGCTGGGCTTTGGTGGGAGGGGACATGCAGAGACTGGACTGGGCCATGCACCGAGGCCCAAGGCCCTCAGTGCACAGTCCCTCCCATCCTTACTGCTGTCACGCTCGCCCAGCAGAACCTCAACAGCCACTGGACTGGGGTGACTGAAGCCCCCTCCAGCCCCAGAGGTTGGGGTTGGGCAGTAGTCACAGTGGTCCCATTGATTACTTAAAATAGTAGTAGTAATAATAATAATTATAACAGCTACAACTGTCAGTTCAATCCTTTACTTAAGGTCATGGATTTTGAATATTCCACCTCACCGCAATTAAGCATCCTGCAAGTGCTTGATAGCTCTGGGCCCAGTCTACTCAACGAAATGAAGGAGTTTGGCTCAATGATCTGTTGGCCTCGTCCCAGCTCAAAACCCCTGGGTCCACACTGGGACCCTAGGAGGCTGACTGTGGGTCACTCAGAACCCATCCTTCCTCCTTCTGTCATCAGCAGCTGGGCAGGGCTGGGGAGGGGGTGCAGTTTGCCCTGGGGACACTTTCAGGGCTGTGTTGAGGGACTGTGGGGATTTGGGCCAAGGAGGGGAAGAGAAGATCATGGGTTGGGAGCATTGTTTAGGTCATTGGACTGTGGACATAGACCTTTGGAGTTGGAAGGACCAACACGGTGGGAGGCTGGGAGGCTACCAGCTGCCTCCCTTGTGGCTGGCGTGATGCTCAGACTGTTTCCCACCCCCTAGTAAAGCTGTGGGCATGGCCATGTGAAATAAGCCCCCAGCCTCCCACAAGGCATGGTTCCAAGATTTGCCTACACAGATCATGGACCTTGTGTCTTTGCCACCCAGGACAGAGCTTCAGCTTCAGTGAGACCAGTGGATTGGTGTCTCAGGAGGGGCACTGGGGCACTGCCCCCTTCCTGTCCCCTCCTCTGGAGAAGCCAGCATCTCCCTAGAGAAGATTGTGACAAATATCATTTGTACTGATTTGTGATCTCTGCTCAAAAGTAAAGTAATACCGTGCAACTGAGAAGAGGAGAAATGCTTATGTTTGCAGAGACCAGAAAAGCACCAGGGGTCTGAAATGACTTTATTTTGCACAGCGAGGTACCCGGTGGTACGGGCACCTGCTCAAAATGGCTCCCAAGAGCTGACTATGGGCATCTCTTCTCAACTCTGTGTTCAGGACTTCCTGCTGCTAGTTTGAAATTGTCCTTGGTGAGAACATTTACCCTTCAGAGATTGGCACATTGTATAAATCAAGGCCTTTTTTTCTCCCCCAGAGATCTAGTTGTTAAATAGTATAGGGTTGTCCAGAAGGCATCCTGCGAGCAGAATCCTAGATCTCGATACCGGAAGGAACCTAGAGATGGTCATCTGACCTGGCCTCCCCATTTGACAGATGGGGAGACCGAGGCCCAGGAGAGGAAAGTGACTTGCCCTAGGTCGCGCAGTGGGTTGATGGCAGGACCGAGGATTCTACTTTCCTGCAGTGCGTCAGCAAGCCCTCCTTTCTAGCAGTGCATTGTGGAGAGAAATCAGACATGGGGGCTTGGGAAACATTCCTCCTGCTGGAGAGAGATTAGAGATTCATGGAATGTTTGGGGCAACAGGTTTGGAGAAAACTGCTTCAAAGTTTTCTTGAGGCCAGGCTGGACCAGGCTTCCCCCTGCTGCCATCATCCCTCTAACCCTTCCCTGCCCGAGCGGGTGGGACACCTCCTAGTTTCCTGGCCAAGCATTCCTCTGTTCCATGAGGCCACCTCCTTCTGCCCCAGGGTTGGAAGTCCCACTTCGGCATCTAAAATCCCCCCGAGGCCCATGATGACTTCACGGTAGCTTCTGTCTTCACCAGACGGATAAACTCTGAGGAGCTGGTGACCTCTTTGGCCCCATGTCCTGGCTCTGGACTTCATCCCAGCCCTCATTCGTCTTTGTGGCCAATTTATTGTTTGGCTGGGAGAAGAGTTGGGATGCCAGCCATTCATTTGGGTTATCAGGGGCCCTGGGATCTCCAGTTGGGTTCCCTGGAACCCCAAGGGGCTTGAGATAGGGATTCTGGTGCAGGAGATTTATTGAGGCGGTGCTCTCAGGAGTAACCAGTAAGGGAGGAAGGGGAGTGGGATAGTGCAGAGGACAGCAGGGCCAGCGCGAGGCTGCGGGAGAAGTCTCGCCTCAGCCCGGTCCCATGGAGCTCTGGAGGGTGAATGGTGACAAAGAAGTTGTCCCACTTGAAAGCAAAAGGCCTGGGCACTTACATCTGGCCACGTCAGTCTGCCATTGGCTCTGGATAACCTCCTGGGGGCAGAGGTGTGTGACCTCCCAGACATCTCGCAGCAAAGCAGTGTCCATCAGCCAAGAGCAAGCCTTCCGAGAAGGGGGCACGAGTGAGCCCCTAGCAACCAGCACCCGCAGCAGCCGGGGATGGTGCCTGGGCCCACTAAAGGGACGTTGGCCAGGGTGCCAGCCTCTCTGCTACACTTGATAAGTAATTTGATGGGAAGGGAAGTGTTATGGGGATC
>NW_007726310.1:262191-264249 GCF_000696425.1 Galeopterus variegatus | reverse complement strand
CCTCCCAGACATCTCGCAGCAAAGCAGTGTCCATCAGCCAAGAGCAAGCCTTCCGAGAAGGGGGCACGAGTGAGCCCCTAGCAACCAGCACCCGGAGCAGCCAGGGATGGTGCCTGGGCCCACTAAAGGGACGTTGGCCAGGGTGCCAGCCTCTCTGCTACACTTGATAAGTAATTTGATGGGAAGGGAAGTGTTATGGGGATCTGGGGACCATCTGTGGAGTCTTTCTTGTCCACTCTCCAATGCCCTCCACTATAGAAAGACCTGGTGGTGGTTCTCTGGGGTCCCTTGTCCTCCCACCCCATCCACTAGTCACTCAGCAGTGACATTCTTACTGATATCTCTCATATCTCTTCTCTGCCCTGCACACCGCTGCTGCTGCTGCTGCTGCTGCTGCTGTCCTGATTCAAACCCTGTATTGGTCAGGGCAGGCTACGTGCCATAACAAACAGCCTGCTAGTCCATTTATGTCTTGCTCACCCAGCAGTTCCGCACAGATGTTCCTGGTTGGGTGACTCTCTTCCCAGCAGTGAGGAAGGGCCCAAGTTCCTTCCATCATGTGGCTCTGCCATCTTCTAGGGCCTCAGTGTCATCACTGGTTTCTCTGCATCATGGGGGACATTTATGGGCTGAGCCTGAAAGTGTCACGTATCACTGTTCCCCTGTCCCATTGGCCAGAGCTCAGTCATATGACCACACCTAACTGCAAGGGCTGCTGGGTAATGTAGTCTGTATGCCCACAAGGAAAAGGAAATGGTTTTTAGTAACCACAAAGAGTCTTTGCCATAGACCTTTTTTTTTTTTAAAATCATTCTCCTGACTTCAGGGGCATCTGTGGCCACCTGTCACCATGGTGCTGCAGTTACTGGCATCAGAAAGCAGTGGTGAACTTTGAGGGCCTTTTGTCTGTGTAGGAAGCATTTTTACCCAATCTTGGCCCAGGGGTGTGCATCCTGCCTGACAGCTGCCTAGTTTGGGGTTGTAGGCAGACTAAGCAAAGGCGACACTGGGTTCCAAGGCATGACCTCATCAGTACTGGCTTAACCAGCCGAGCTAACCAGCCGGGTGGACTCTACAGGGCTACAAGCATTCTTCTCTTTCATGACCTTCCCAGGGAGCCCCCGCTTAGCTCAGCTGAATCACCCTTTAGTGTTGACAGCAGTTCCAGTCTGTGTCCACCATTGGCACTCGCTGGAGAAACGTATAGAGAGCCAAAAGGATTCCTGTTGGGCCAGCTTTGTTTTCCCTGCTGAACACAAAATCCCCCTGTTCACTGGGAGAGCTGACAAGGAGACCCTGTGGGGCTGGCCTGGTGGGAGCAGCTAGCAGTGAATACAGTGCCTGAACGGCTTCAGCTTATTAAAGGCGAAAACACGGATAACTCTGCCCGCCGAGTGGGCGATAGAATGGAGGGCACAGAGCTGTTACAGCGGATTAGCAGCCGCGGACTGATGGAGGCAGGTGCAGCCTTTTCTGCAATTTGGAAGGGTTTATGAAATACTGATCCTGTGCTCTATAAATCCTTCCCTTGGCCTCATCTGGGCTATAGGCTAAAATGGGGGATTTCTTGGTCAGCCAGGCTTGGTAGTAGCTTTTTTTCTCTTTCCCCTCCAACTCCCAGAATTCTTTGGGAACTCTGATCAGAGGATTTGTGCATTTGTACCCTTATTTATTTTCTATTCATTCATCCATCAATCACACATTTACCAAGGACTTGTGCTTGGTGCTGGGGTTCCAGAGCTGAGGGCATGGAGCTTTGCTTTCAAGAGACCCGTGGTGTACTGGGCAAGAAAGGCACATACGTACATGATTATCATTCAGATTGTTAACTGCTAACCTAGTCCATACGTGTGAGCGGATGCCCACGTAGCCTCCCGTGGCCTGACTCAGTGGCGGGTGTTGCTAGGATCCTTCTGGGTCTTTTGCTGCCCAACTGAATAAAGCCTGAAGTCCAAAGTGGCTTGCTGCCCCTCCAGATGGGCTGCTGTTTCCCAGTGGCACAGGTGACAGACAAGAGAGGATGACACTTAGAGCCAGTGGCATTGCTGGAAATTTGGG
>NW_007726310.1:234380-261471 GCF_000696425.1 Galeopterus variegatus | reverse complement strand
GGGTCCTCAAGCAGAAACTCTACAAATTTGATCTTATGAGGCAGAATTTGCATCTTGAAAAAGGTTTAGGAGGCTGTAGCAGATATTTCTCTGGTTCTGATGTAGATTTGGTCTCCATGTCTTTTTCTCCCCATCTCTGCTAATCAGACTTCCCCTTCCAGCTAGGGAGCTGATATCTTCAGCAGGCAGAAATCTCTGTCTGTACTCTCTCTAGGGTTTACAGAGCTCATGTCTGCTGCAAGAGTCCTGAACTTGTTCTCTGACAAAAGGTTTTTGAGGGCCGGCCCAGTGGCGCACTGCTACAGTGCGCCGCTTGGGAGCGCGGTGGCGCTCCTGCCGAGGGTTCGGATCCCACATACAGACCGGTTCCCGCTCACTGGCTGAGCGAGGTGTGGGTGCAGCACCGAGGGTTGCGATCCCGTTGCCGGTCCCGGTCTGGTATGGGCGTGACACTGAGGGTTGCGATCTGTTGCCGGACACGAAAAAAGACAAAAAGGGAAAAAAAAAAAAAAAGGTTTTTGAACTTGTTCTGTGGCTCTAGATTTTTTGGTGAGTGTGTTACTGGGAGGAAGGGAATGGAGTGGGTGGTTTGGACATCAGGGCTGCCATAAGGCTTGACTTCCAAGGGAGAAGGCACATGAGATCAGAGGGCTCTGAGTTAACCCAGGTCACTGTTCCCCAGCTTCTAACAGGAGATGGTGCTTGTGGGTACCAGGAATAGAGTTAAATGGTGTCTCCCACACATATGGCCTCCCTTGTAGGTAAAAGCTGGTTAGTCATTTGTCCACCAGAATGCTGTGAACTTCCAGCAGCAGGTCAGGTGCAGAACTTGGGGATCGCTGGGATCCACAGTGATGCCTGAACTCCTGGGTACGTAATTCTCTTGTTCCAGTTCCTGTGGTCTGTAGATGGTAGGGAGTCAGGGAACACAGGCTCTGAGGGTGCCCTTTAAAACTGAGAGACAAATATGTAGAGCAGTTGGAAATCCTTTGTCTGGGGAGAAAGAAGAGATGGTTAAGAAAACAGAAGACTGGTGTCAGAGATGAACTTGGCATCTTGTTAATGCCTGGCATGTCCAGGTGAGATGGTGGGCAGGGCAGGGCAGGGATGAGGTCCAGGGTAGCCCCTGCTTTCTTACTGTCCTTCAACTTCTAGGTTCACACCCTGCAGTGGTTTCTGGGGAGGGCAGCTGTGTCTGCCTGGAGAATGTAAAGGATGCTAGCACTTTCCTCAGGGGATTATCTGGGTCTGTGTTCACCTGGAGAATATTGACAATTCTGTCCTTCCCAAAAGCAAACACAATACCTTTATTCTCGTGAGAAGACTGCAGAGTTTAGTCTCGCCAGGGAAGACTTCAGTATCTGCCATGGTTGTGACATTGTTGTGGGATGAGCGACTCCCCATAAAGACAGTTTCCAGCTACCTGAGACATTATTCATTAAAATGCCACAAAACTTTTTGAAACATGTGGGTTGGAAATCTCTTCCAAACGTATCACCCACTTTCTTGCCTTATTAAGTAATGCACATTGAACATGATTTCACCTTTCAGGGTGATTCAGCTGTTGCAGAAGGAATCGTGCTGTCCTGCAGTCACAGTCTTGAGTCTTCTTGAGCTGTTTAAGACCGTTTGCCTCTATTCCTGCGGCCCTGAGTTAGTCTACATCTGCTTGTTATAGTTTCACGGTTTTCTGCCTCTTCTCTGCCCTCTGTTCGCCAGCTGTTCCTTCTTCCTGCCAGTGTGTCTATCTCTAGAAGGTCCCTCCCACCCTTTGAATACATAGAGCCTAGTGTGCTGTGTCTAGAAATGGCGATAACATCTGTTATCAATGTTTGTAAACCCAGAGTAATGAAGCTGTGAATGGGAACCCAGAGCACTTCCTCTGTGGTAGAAATCTGGCTGCTTAGAACTCTTCCTTCCTGCTTTTCCTCTGTGCTCCAGAGAACTGAGATAAACGGGGAAGTGGCTTCCAGTTTGAGTGAGGTTTCACAGCCAAGAGCAGCACTCTGAGATGATGTTACACCTACTGAAGAATCGGAAGCCTTTTTACACTCATTGTAGATGTCCATAAGGTAAAGAGGAAATGGGATTGGGCTCTTCAAACCTCACATCAAGAGCTGAGGAACAGAGAGATTAGGAAGAGAAACCAGCCTTGGAAGGGAGGGGCACTTTCTCCGAATGTCTTGAGGGCTGTTCTGTTGGTTAAACAGGTGGTGGGCTTGTGCTGGACTGTTCCAGAAGGTGGAACTAAGGTCGTCTGTGGAAGGTGCAGAAGTCAGGTGAGGTGAGGCTGACAGGTCTGTCCAACCACAGGACAGAGGGTGAGGGAGATTCAGGCAGAGGGAATGACAGCAGGAGCACAAGGCTGGACACCTGTGACAACACCCTCACTTCTGAGGGGTGGGTCCTGTGGCTGTGTTCAGAATGAACCAGCGATGGCAAGAACATGTCAGTTTTTCCCACTGAGCAACGAGGAGTACTTGTTGAGTTCTGGGTCCCCTCGGGGTGCTGTGGTGGGTGAGTGACATCTGCCATGAGGTTGGCTGGGGTGGCCCGTGCAGCGGGTGGCCCGCGTGCTGCTTATTCTGTCGGACCCTCTTCTCTCAACCCTCAGTTTTTTATGGTCGTAAGTTGCTCATCGTCAAGCCTTTTGAACTAGGAGCCTCGAGTTTCATGCTTTCCCCTTTTCCTTCCTCCTCGTCCCTACCTGGGCTCTTGCTCACAGCTGAGGGCCGGAGCTCTTCTGCCGTTTACTTGCAGAGCTTCAGACACACTTGCAGGAAGAGGAACTTAGCCCCTGGCTCCAGCAGCTTCTTGCATGCAGCCTGCTTGCTCCGGCAGGCTGCAAACATGGCTTTATCTCCTGAAGGCGTAGCTGCTGGGAGGAGGGCTGGGACATCGTGGGCATAGGGCTCACTATTTGGGGAAGGGTATGGTGACGGGATGGATGGGTTGGGGGCAGCTACACAGAGGCTCTGCCTGAGGACAGGGAAGCTGGGAGGATGGGGGGTGGGTAAGGGTTAGTGCTCAGTGGTCATCAGGTTGCCTGTGGCTCTGGGGACAGAGACCCCTCTGGGTGGCCCTGTGAGAAGGGCAGCTGGTGTTAGGGAGCATACTCCCACTGGCCAGTGACCTTGGACACCAAACACTTTGGGTCTCCATTTTCTCATGTGTGTAATGGAAAGGGCAGTCCTGATCCTACCTGCACTACCTCCTTAAAGGCCATGGTGTGGCTCCCATGGGGTGGCGGGCAGAAGGCACTTTGGTGAGGGCTGTCCAGGCAAAGGCTCATTGCCATCCCAGTCGGTCCTGCTGCAGATGGGCTGAGCTCCAACTGCGGCACGTGGATTGGACACAGCCGCCCTCTGAGGCTGAGGCGGCATCTGTAGGCAGAGGACTGGTGGCAGAGCAGGGTCTGGGACTGGTGGCAGAGCAGGGTCTGGAGCGATCTTCACAGTAGAATCAATCCCCTCAGCATAGTTGACGCTGGCTGGGGAGGATGGGGGATGGCTGAGGGTCAGGAGAAAACTCTAGATGTCCAGGAAATGGTTCAGCCACCGAGGTCTCCTGCCTCCAGTCAGGAGGGCTTTTTGCAGTCCCAAAGGCTCTGGGCAAGAGGCTTTAATCTAATTACATGCTTTATTTGAGCCAATTTGTTTTCCAATCCATCTTGTTCAGCAAGAAGAAAGAGCATGCTGGGGACTCATTTGCACCCTCTTGTTCCAAGCAGAGAAGAGATGCTCTCCTGCCTCACATGGTCAGCACAGCCCCGACCTCTCCCAGCCAGGCCACCCCACCCCCGAGACAGGCCGCAGACTTTCCTGCCCTGCAGGGAGGGGTCATGGTGGCCCAACTGCTTTTATCAGGAAGGGAGAAGAAACCTGGCTGGCTCGTCCCTGCCCTCACCCCTCAGAAGCCCAGCCCAGTGCTCCGCCTGTTGTCTTTTCCTTTTGGGGGTCCAGCACACGAGGCAGGACTGAAACAGGATGGGCTCCCAGGCTGGGAAGCCTGGGAGCGGGATGCTCATGCCCAGGGGGTTTCCCGGCTCAGAACCTTCCTGGCTCCTCCTGTAAGAGCTTTCCTCAGAGTCTGAGGCCCAGCATTTTAAATCTTCAAATATATTTTCATAATAAGGCAGTGGGTTTAGGATCTGTGTTATTAAAGTCCAAACAAAACACCAAAGCCCTTCAAACCTCCTTGGAGAGGGAAGATTTATCGGCTCCTGCTTTCCTCCCCAGGCAAGGAGCTGTACTCTCCAAGCGTGGCTTTTTGTGTTTCGCAGCATTTTCCAAAATTGCCTTTTTCCGCCCTTCACAATCCCGCTTCGAGCCTTTACTTTTCTGCTCTTTACACAGACTTGCTCCTTTGTGCAGGTTCCTTTGCAGAGTCCGGTGACTTCCGCCACTGGACTAGGAGAGTGCGGGAATTGCTGGGGCCGAGGGTCACTTGGCCGTGCACACGGTGGGGGCAGCTGGCCCTGCTTTTATTCTGCTCATTCAACAAATATTTATTGAGGGCTCGTTATGTGTCCTGGGCTCTGGGGATAATGCATTGAAGCCCCTGACTTCAGAGGAAGAGGGACAATAAACAAACCAGATTGAAAAATGTGTAACTGCAGCGTATCAAGTACCGGGAAGGAACAACGTTCTCTAGTGATGGATTTGCTTTTTGGAGTAGCCAGAACCCAGTCATTCTTCTGTGAATCAAGGACATAACTTGAGTGAGAAATGTCTTTGGGTTAAAAAAAAAAAAAAAATTGGATGTTTCAGTAATACAGTGATATTGGTTTTCTGCCACGGCTCCTAGATTAGAGTAAAAATACTCATAGCTAACATTTTTTAGTGCCAGTCATATGCCAGGCTTCATCTCACTAGAACTTTAAAAGATTACAGACTCTTACCCCAGTTTAATAGATGAGGAATCTGAGGTTCAGAGAAGTATAGCAACATACCCAAGGACACACAGCTTTGTAAGTTACAGAGCCAGCATTCTGAGTTCTGCGGTAGCCAACCTGCACCCCCCGCCCCATCCTCCTGGATCCTTCTAGCTCCCCAGCATCCTGCACTCTGAAGTTCATCAGTATTCCAAGATACAGCATTCCCACTGGGGCAATGGATCGTATCCCAGGGCCCAGGTAGAGGTGATCTGTCCAACAAACACTCCACACCCTCAAGATAGCAGGCTGAGACCTGCAGAAGAGGCTTCAGATTTAGAGCTCAAGGGTACTGTTTTTCAGATATCAGCTGTGCATCCCGACATAGGTGTCACGGCCTCCTGATTTTGGTGCCACTCAAACCCTCTCCAGCCCAACTCATGCCTTCTGTTGTCAAAGAGCTTAGCACGTTTAAAAGGTGCCTAAGCAGTTTACCCAGGCTTTCTCAGGAGTATCACCAGAGTCATTGCAAAGGGAGCCTGTATTTGTGGGTTCATTTGTCCAGGCAGTCTTGGTATCTCACAGAGACAACTGCAATCAGCTATTTTACACTGCCATGTTCATGGTCACCTGGAGGGTATGCAGCATTTATGTGCCAGTGGGTTCATTGGGCAGTCTGTGGCGACCCACACTATGCTAGGTGCTGGGACGCCAAGATCTGATTCATGGGGGATGGAGGCAGACAGAACATTCCAGACCAAGAGACAGACGCTAAGAACATAGAGGGTGCCCAGCTGTGCTTGGGGGCTGAGAGGAAGGCTGCGCAGGGAGGTGACACAGGAATGGGTTCCAAGCAGGTTGCCAAGAGGAAAGGCATTCAAGGCCAGGTTGTGGTGGCTGAACCTGTGAGTGGCTCATTGTGTGGTCTCTGGCTTCTCTTAGGGGTGAGGTCCTATTCTTTCCTGATATTCTGCAAATAATAGGATTCAACCACCATCCACCGCAGTGGAGGAGGAGATGCGTTACAGTGAATGGAGTAAGTGCCCCAAGACGGTGGACCTCAGGCAAGGACAGGGTCCTAGCTGTGGGCCTGGGGTCGCTCCTCATCTGCAGCCCTGCCCAGGTCTTCGTTGTAGTAAAATTGAACATATAAACAAGTCAGGGAAGCAAGAATATAAAAACAAGTTGTAGTCCCACCAACCAACATTTTGATGCACATTATGTTCTTTTAGAATAAAATCTGAACCCCTGCCATGGTTGATAAACCTCCAGACACCCCCTGCGAACCACACAGCCTCATCTCTGGCGAGGCACCTGCCCCCCAAGCTCCAGTCTTCCCTCCTTTAGGTTCCTCACACCCACCTGGCGCTGTACTGCCCTGGGGCCGTCGCACCTGCCGGGCCTGGGATGCTCCTCGCTGCCCTTCATGGTTTCATCCTGAATGTCACCTCCTCAGAATCGCCTTGTATCTAAGTCAGTCTCCACCTGTCCCCCCCATTCTCTACAAATGCCCCCTGCTCATTGTCTTCATTCTCTTGGTGTCACTCTTCTGTGGGTGTGATTACACTCTTGTTATTGACCTGTCCCTCCTGCTATGATACCACCCAACTGTGCCATTAGCCTCAGGGGACACCCGGCACCTCCTAGAGCCATCCTTGTGAGAGGTGCTTAGTAAAACTTTTTAAGTGAATAAATGGATGATAAATTCAGAGCAGTAGGGTCGCTGCATAAGAGGGTGTGTGTGTTCACAGAGCTTTGACATTCAGTGCCAGTTGTACCCAGGAAAGTCCATGTTAATTTGCACCCAATCACATCGTGTGAGCGTGTGTATGTGCTTTTGCTGGTTTGCTAGGCAGAAGTTTAGGTTCCTGTTGGTTTAGGTTTTGTTTCTTTGATAATTTGAGATTGAACATGTTTACATCTCCTTATCTCCTTTTTATTTCCACTTTTCTGAATTGCCTGTTCCTTTCCTTTGAATCTTAGGTTGTTTATCTTTTCCTTATTGATTCAAAAGAACTCTTTCTATATTAAAGACACCTATTCTTTGCTATCTGCGTTGCAAACACTTTGAGCATTCTTTCAGTCATTGGCCCCCACGGGTTGCAGGGCACCTCCTGCTGAGCTCCTTTGCCAGTCCATTGCTAGAGGCAGCCTGATTTGGGCAGTCCTTGGCCTTCCTGACCCAGAGCCCAAAGTTAAATGGGCATTTTGCTGCTGAGGCAAGTAGGGCTTTGGGGGATGGATTGGGCAGGTGAGACTAGCACAGGCTTTGAGAGGTGTGTGCAGGGAGAGGGCTGCCTGGGGGCCCAGCTCTCCCAGACAGATGGCTG
The DNA here is from genome assembly GCF_000696425.1 of Galeopterus variegatus. NCBI lineage: Eukaryota > Metazoa > Chordata > Mammalia > Dermoptera > Cynocephalidae > Galeopterus > Galeopterus variegatus. Next base: position 254,268 of record NW_007726310.1, on the reverse strand, counting down.
TACCCCTGGACAAAGTGCTTGTTGGTGGGGTGGTAAGAAGGTGGTCTTACCTGGAGGTGGGGACAGTCATTAAGTCACCTGCAGCCTAGGACCAAGGGGCAAGGGTTGGCTTCTTGAGAAGCGTCTCCTCCGTCCTTACCACGCCTCTCCTGCGATGGTCATTATGGGACCCACGGACAGACACCTGCAGCTCCTTGAAAATTAAACACACCAAAGATTGGACTCTCTGGCCTGGAAATGTGTGCATGGGGGGAGGTTCCATTCAGCTTTGTGGCTCTAGGTCAGGTGGAGCCACATCACATTTTCTGGCCTCACCTGCCTTTAGTCACCTGCTGGTGGGCAGAATGGCCTAGCCAAAAGGGACAGAGCCAGCAAGACAGAGCCCCTCCTAGCCCCGGCCCCTCTCCCCTTGAGCTCTTTCACCCCAGGCCAGGGGGAACCAGGAGCCCCTCCCCTGTGCTCCACTGAAACTCGCCAGCCCTCCACGTTTCCTGCCCTGGGAGGAGGACAGACCACACTGGCTGGGTATTCCTCTGTCATTACACCCACTGCCCCACCTTCGTGAGCTGACAGCCCAGAAGCAAAGAGGCAGAGGTGCTGTGAGGGGGCCAGGGCTGCTAAGCGCAAGGCCTCTGCCAGCTCCCGCCTGTCTCCGAGGGGAGGTGCCAGATGCGGTGCCCCTGGCTCACCCACTGCCCCACCTTCGTGAGCTGACAGCCCAGAAGTAAAGAGGCAGAGGTGCTGTGAGGGGGCCAGGGCTGCTGAGCACAAGGCCTCTGCCAGCTCCCGCCTGTCTCCGAGGGGAGGTGCCAGATGCGGTGCCCCTGGCTCCAACCGTGGGCTGCCAGGCTCTGCCTGCCATATGCTCAGAGATGAGCTCGATCCGGCGAGCAGACCTGCCCAGCAGGATGTTGGCACCTGGGGCACAAGAGGCAGACCAGAGGGGCCAGCCAGCCAAGGTGGAGGAAGAGGCAGGAGGGGCTCAGCCGCTGGGATTGGGCCTGCAGGGCCACCTCTTGGCTCTTGGCTGTAGTTTGATCCGGGGAGCAGGTGGGAGCAATAAAAGGGAGGGGAGGCTGCTCCCAGGAGGAGCCAGGATGCCAGCCAGCCAGGATGGGCCTGCTGCAAGCTGGGCAGATGGCGGCCTCAGGTCTCCCCCTGGGACAGAGCACGTCCAAGCAGGGAGCCACGCAGTGCCTGTGTCCAGCCTTGGCAGCTCCTATCTCTTGTTGGAAAGAAGGGTGGAATAGAGGATGACCCTGGTACAGGGACCCCTGCAGATCTGCCAGTATTTACCTGTACCCTCAGTCTGAGCCCCAAAGGGTCCCCTGAGCAAGTGGAGGCAGTGGGGCATCCTGCCCACTCCTTACTTGTTACTTCTGCACTGGAGTGTACTTGCTCTGGCCAGGGTGTTTTTATTTCCACTTTTCTGAATTGCCTGTTCCTTTCCTTTGAATCTTAGGTTGTTTATCTTTTCCTTATTGATTCAAAAGAACTCTTTCTATATTAAAGACACCTATTCTTTGCTATCTGCGTTGCAAACACTTTGAGCATTCTTTCAGTCATTGGCCCCCACGGGTTGCAGGGCACCTCCTGCTGAGCTCCTTTGCCAGTCCATTGCTAGAGGCAGCCTGATTTGGGGAGTCCTTGGCCTTCCTGACCCAGAGCCCAAAGTTAAATGGGCATTTTGCTGCTGAGGCAAGTAGGGCTTTGGGGGATGGATTGGGCAGGTGAGACTAGCACAGGCTTTGAGAGGTGTGTGCAGGGAGAGGGCTGCCTGGGGGCCCAGCTCTCCCAGACAGATGGCTGTACCCCTGGACAAAGTGCTTGTTGGTGGGGTGGTAAGAAGGTGGTCTTACCTGGAGGTGGGGACAGTCATTAAGTCACCTGCAGCCTAGGACCAAGGGGCAAGGGTTGGCTTCTTGAGAAGCGTCTCCTCCGTCCTTACCACGCCTCTCCTGCGATGGTCATTATGGGACCCACGGACAGACACCTGCAGCTCCTTGAAAATTAAACACACCAAAGATTGGACTCTCTGGCCTGGAAATGTGTGCATGGGGGGAGGTTCCATTCAGCTTTGTGGCTCTAGGTCAGGTGGAGCCACATCACATTTTCTGGCCTCACCTGCCTTTAGTCACCTGCTGGTGGGCAGAATGGCCTAGCCAAAAGGGACAGAGCCAGCAAGACAGAGCCCCTCCTAGCCCCGGCTCCTCTCCCCTTGAGCTCTTTCACCCCAGGCCAGGGGGAACCAGGAGCCCCTCCCCTGTGCTCCACTGAAACTCGCCAGCCCTCCACGTTTCCTGCCCTGGGAGGAGGACAGACCACACTGGCTGGGTATTCCTCTGTCATTACACCCACTGCCCCACCTTCGTGAGCTGACAGCCCAGAAGTAAAGAGGCAGAGGTGCTGTGAGGGGGCCAGGGCTGCTGAGCACAAGGCCTCTGCCAGCTCCCGCCTGTCTCCGAGGGGAGGTGCCAGATGCGGTGCCCCTGGCTCCAACCGTGGGCTGCCAGGCTCTGCCTGCCATATGCTCAGAGATGAGCTCGATCCGGCGAGCAGACCTGCCCAGCAGGATGTTGGCACCTGGGGCACAAGAGGCAGACCAGAGGGGCCAGCCAGCCAAGGTGGAGGAAGAGGCAGGAGGGGCTCAGCCGCTGGGATTGGGCCTGCAGGGCCACCTCTTGGCTCTTGGCTGTAGTTTGATCCGGGGAGCAGGTGGGAGCAATAAAAGGGAGGGGAGGCTGCTCCCAGGAGGAGCCAGGATGCCAGCCAGCCAGGATGGGCCTGCTGCAAGCTGGGCAGATGGCGGCCTCNCTGTGTCCAGCCTTGGCAGCTCCTATCTCTTGTTGGAAAGAAGGGTGGAATAGAGGATGACCCTGGTACAGGGACCCCTGCAGATCTGCCAGTATTTACCTGTACCCTCAGTCTGAGCCCCAAAGGGTCCCCTGAGCAAGTGGAGGCAGTGGAGCATCCTGCCCACTCCTTACTTGTTACTTCTGCACTGGAGTGTACTTGCTCTGGCCAGGGTGAGCGGGGGTCCCAGGTGGGGGGTGGGGCAGGATGGGAATCCGTGGGGCGTATAGTGTTGGGTCTGTTGGTCAATGAGGCTGATCGATCAGTGTGCAGGGTCTGCACGTGTGAGGTTGTGCTAGTTTTATTATATTAAGGTTGAATCATATGAAACTGCTTTTCTAAAGGGGCAAAATGGTCCATTTTCAGCACTTTCATGTGGTTCATCAGAATTGCTGTCTTTTTCTGTTTCTGAAACAGATCAAATAGCATGAAATTGACATGTCCTTTAATTGTTTACTTAGACCCACCTCTGAAACCATCCTGATCCAGACACTTCTTTGAACTATTTATGTATACAGATTCCATGTCTCTTCTTCAGTTCAACTTAGTCATTTATCTTTTCCTAGCAATAATGCCTTCCATTAAGAGTTCCAAGATTTTAGCTGAAAGTTGTATGCAATAGCCTTATAGTTTATAAAATGTTCTTTAGATCGTGGTTATACCCTTTTTTCATTACTTCCTAGTGTTCTGTCTGTTTTTTCTCTTATTCCTAATTAGACGTGTGGGTGCTTTGTCTGCTTTTTTAAAAAAGGTGTGTTTGGATGCTTTTCAAAGAATTAGTTCTTAGGTATAATTTTTGAGTTTTTTTCTGTATTCTACTTTATTAATTTCTACTTCTGTTGTTAGCAGTTCTTTCCTTCTGCTTTCTTTGGGGTTTGTTTTGCTTATTTTCTAACTTCTAGAATTGAATACACCTCATTTATTTTCGTTGTTTCTTTTTTAAGAACAAATAATATTACATTGTGGTAGGACATGTGGCCTGTACAATTTCACCTTCTTGGAATTAACTTAGCATTCTTTCACTACTTATGTGTTTTTGTCTGTTTCTTTTTGTGTTTCTGTCAGGTTTTGCTTAATGTATTTCAAGGAGATGTTATTCCACACATATCAAAATTTATTTTTTTGTTAATAGGTGAACTTCTTTGTTCATTAAACATGTTTGCCTTGAATTCTGCTTTTTCTGATATTAGTATTTCCACCTCGTTTCATTTTTTGTTTTCATTTGCTNGAATTCTGCTTTTTCTGATATTAGTATTTCCACCTCGTTTCATTTTTTGTTTTCATTTGCTGATACACCTTTGCCACTGCTTAAGTTGTAAGTTTTTTTTTTAAATCACTTTATTTGATTATATCCCTCTTCAGTAGTAATTTAATATTTTTAAATCAGTTTCTCAGTAGAGGAGTTGGATCTATTTACCTTCATTGTTTTATTTTTAGGTGGTTGCTCTTCTGTGATCTTAATTTATTGTATTTTTTATATTTTTCGTTCTTTCTGTTTTGTCTTTTGGCATATTAGCTATAATTTATTTCCTATCTTCTCCTGTATTTTGTGGTTATCTTTGGGGCTTTCAAAAGCACTATTTGATTTAAAAGCTCTTATTTGTCAGGGTTGAGCATGAAATAGCATCTCACATTCTCTCTATTTAAGACCAAGAGTTTTATTCTGCCCCTCATTCTGCTTCTTAGTTTTTGTTAAAATGATTTAAAGTTTCAAACTAAATTTATCTTTACTTTATATGTCTATAATCTTTGTTCCCTCTCAGACATTTAAAAATTATTTTGATATTTGCATTCAGCTTTAGAGCCTAATTTGAAATCTCTCTGTTTACTAGTTTTGGTGCTTATCACCACTGTGTTTATGCCACAACTTTTCCTTCTTAAACTCTTATTTTTGGTTCACTTTAGTTGGTTGGAAAACATCCTGAAGTATTTATTTCAAAAAGGACATAGGACTGGAATATTTTCTGATCTCTTGCACATTTGAGAATGTCTTTTGTTTACTGCAGCCTGCATACATGTAAGACAGTTTAGCCAGGTATAAAATTCTTGGGTCAGAAATTTTTCCCCTTAATACCTTACAAGATGTTGCTCCACGATCATCTGACCAGCTTGTTGTTTTTTAATCTGTATCTATTTTTTCTTTATCCCGGTATTTCATAGGTTTTGCAAAGATGTGTCTGGGTGTTGGTCTCTTTTCCTTGATTTTTAAAAAAAGTCAGTGAGCCCGTTCCTTCTGCATAAGTAGGTCTGTCTTTAGCTCAGGAATCCTATCTTTGATGTTCGTTTCTATTCCATTTGGCCTCTCTGTAGTTCTCTCCCAATCATATATCATCACCTCTCCACTTTCTGTCTTATATCCTTGTCTTTTCTTTTGCATGGTCTCCATGTCTTTATCCTTTTTCTCTAAATTTTGTGATAGCGTCTCCAATTTATTCTCCATATTTCTGAATCAGTTTTTTACAGTGTTATTTCTCTTTGCTGCTTCCAAAGTGGGGTTTTTTTAATTTAATTTTATGTTCATTGTACGTGTTTATGGGATACAGTTTGTTGTTTCAATACATGCATATATTGTATAATGATCTAGTTAGAATAGTCAGCATATCTATCACTAAACATTTATCATTTCTTTGTTGTTATAACATTCAACATCCTCTTTTCTGGCTATCTTGAAATACACAATACGATATTATTAGCTATTGTCACCCTAGGCCACCAGAGGTTATTCTTCCTATCTAACCATAACTTTGCACCAGTCTACCAACCTTTCCTGGCCCCCTTTCCCCAAAGTGGATTTTAATTGTGCTACTGGGTTTTTAGATTTTAGCTGTAGTTTTTCCAACTCTTCTTTCTCTTACACATCACCCTTTCTGTGTCATCATATGGCTTTTTCAGCTCAGCCTCGCCTCTCCTGATGGCTTTCTTCTCTATTTTATAGAGGTTGTGTCTTTTTAGAGTTTGGTTTTTTTTTTTTCCCAGTCTGCCATGCCCATTTAGTTACATATGGTCTGTGGTGGTTTTCAGGCTCCAGCTACAGAGTTGAACAGTTGGGACAGACATTGTATGGCCTTCAAAGCCTAAAATATTTAATATTTGGCCCTTTGTAGAAAAAACCATTTACAGATCCCTCTATGCGCTGGTTCCCAGCTCAGATCCCAGGTGGACGGCAAGGAACTGAGCACGGCTCCATCTTCGGTTCCTACTTCCTAGTTGCTACCAACGTTTGCCCGGATTTACTTCTGCTCTGTGGCGCTGATGCCTTCTCTTATCTCCACTGCCTCGTTCTCTGGTTCTCTGCGTTAGTGATGTTCAGGCATCCACTGCAATCGCTGCCTGTCGGCCCTACCCTTCCTTCAATTTCCCCTCCCTGGAGGTGGGATCGCCCCCGTGCCCCGCCTACTTCCTGCCCTTCGTTTTCTGATCATTGCCTCTCTGACATCCTCCCTTTTTAAGGATCTTTCTGTTCAGACAAAGAGCTGTGTCTGGAGGTAAAACCTGGGCAGGTTTTGCTAATTCCAACACCATCTGCCTTTAATTAATAGAGATCGCTCCCAGATTCCAGCATTGGGTCATCTATCAGTTTCGTTCTTGGCATTCGTGTGAATTTTCATTTTTTTCACTGTCTTTATAGCTATTTTGGAACAATCCAAGCAGAGGCTCCATGAGTGGCTGCCAAGTAGATGCCATTTTGAAGGAGTCAAAGCTGCATTTTAAAGCTGTGGTTTGTCCATCTTGAAGCGGTCTTGTAGCTTTTTGTGTGTTTGATAAAGGAAGAACATACAGGAACATTTTTCTTATCCAGGGGCCACTTGTCCAATGACCTCAGCTATCTGGAATACAACCCAAGGAAGCTGCCAAATAGCTGTCATAGTGTCCATGTTCCAAAGGTTATTCACTTTACCCAGAGGAGAACACTTTAGCCTCTCCTTCCGAGCCTGTTTACCTGTATGTTACACACAATTCTAACCAGCTTGGTCTTTCTGTTTTCCTAGCTCACAGCTTAACTAGAATCAGCAAATCTGGAGGGAGTAGGGGACATTTTGCATCAAGCACCCTGACCTGACCAGAATTTCCAGCTGACAGAAAGGAAAGACATTGGACCCAATTAAAAAAAAAAAAAAAAAAGCAAAAACCAAATACAGCTACAAACACTCTGAGGCTGACATTTTCTGTAAGGGCTTGAGCTTCCTATGTGAGCGCTCTCCAGTTTGAGTCAACACGTATCTGCTTGGGCCTTTCCTCTGCCGAGCCAGGTGTTCCGTGCAGGTCATGGGTGTGAGACCTTCCCCATCTCTCACTGCTCACCGCTGGTTCAGACAGTGCTTCTAACCCTGGCTGCACATTAGAATCACCTGGGGAGCATTAACAGTCCAGACACTCTCTAAACCCAGGCTGCTCCCTAAACCAAGGAAACTAGGATCTCTTGGAGGGTGGGACCCAGACATCTGTGTCTTTTAAGGCTTCTGGGTGATTCCACTATATAGCTGGGATTGGGAACCAGAGGGCTGGGAGCAGGGATTCTGCAGCCAGACTAACTCATGAAACAGGTGACCTCAGGTGGGTGAGTCACTGTCTCTATGCCTTAGATTCTCATCTATGAAGTGGGGCCCAGTTGGAAGGGTTGTGAGGAGCTCAGAAAGCACCAGCACAGTGGCACATGAGTTGCCACCATCACAGAGTGCAGACTCTCGAGATTCCTGGTGATGGATGACTGATTTGTCAAGCAGGGTCTGGAAGCTCAGTCTAATTAGGCGGTGATGGATGCCACACATTCTCAGATGACTTATGTCCCAGGTGGATACTTGGCTCTGAAGAGGAGAGCTGGAGATGTTAGTTTCCAGGCTGGGACAGTGATGCTGAAGGTATAGGGGTGGGTCGTCCCAGGACTTGGCTGCCTCCTTTCTGTCCTGTGGGGTGGGGCTTACCTTGGGCACAGCAGTCCCTCCCTCAGAACCTCCCACGAGGCTCAGAAGAGCTGCCACACTCAAAGGCGCACTCATGACCCAGGGCTGAGACAGAGGGGTGCAGCAGGCGCAGGATGTAAAGGGATTTCCTTCTGATCAGAAATGAAAGGACTGACGTGGGCCAACGACTTTGGTAAAAAAGCACAAGAAGGCAGGGAGAGTGGATTCAGGGTTGTCCTTGCAATAACGTCACCCGGCACCACTTGCGTTCCAGTCCGCTTCCTTAAGTGGAGAGAGCGGGAGGGATTCCAGCGGGCTTGCTCTCACTGCCAGGGCTTACGCACAACCTGGGTTCAGATGGCAGTGGCTTTGCTGCAAGCGTCATCTGTCCCTGAGCTGGCAGAGACGTGGGCTGGGGCGACTGTTCCCCACAGGGAAGTGCGGCGGCGGCAATGATAGTGGCAGTGATACTGCCATTGACGTATGTGTTTGAGTTGCTGTCACCTATCATCTTGGCCTCTCGGGCTTGGCCACAGCAGAGTAAAGGCCACTCTCTCTGTGCAATGCAGCCCCTGCACCCCAAGAGGTCCCTACTCCAATAACTGGCCAGCCGTCCAGCTGGCAGGAGAGACTGGTACTCCAAAGGGCTTGGATCACAGGGGAGCAGAAAGGGAGACTGGCCTTTTCCCATTTCCTGAGACTCGTTCCTAACTGGGGGCCCTAAGAGGCTGGCCCAGGAGGCAACGGGGAACTGCTGGGCCTGCAGCTCCCAGGGCAATGATATGGAGCTGTGTTGACTTTAAATGAGACACCAGTAGGTGTATCCTAGGACCTCAAAGGAAACAGATGCCTCTGTGAGATTGGAGACTTGCTCTGGGAGGTCTCTGAATGTTCCCTGCAGATCAGAGCCATGGGCTGGGGGACAGGTGGTATTGGGAGGCCTGTCTTCCTGCCGTGGCTTCACCCTGTGCTCCCACACAAATTGCTCCTTACCACCACTTTGGCCTTGGTTTTCCCCTCTGCAGGAGGGGGTGCTGCCACCTGCGACAGGGGTGGTCACCTGTGTGCATATGTGTATGCATGTGTGTGCACACCCGTGTTTAACTTTCCCCTTTCTAGTCTGCCTCTGCCTGTCCCTCACTGGGACACACACCCAGCCCATTTCTTCCAGCCCATTGCACCATTGCTCCCAGTACAGGCGGGGCCCTTTGCAGCCCCCAGGCCAGCCTCGCTGGTCTTCTTCCCAGCAGAGTGGGAGTTGGTAAAACATAGGACAAAGCTCTCCTCCCCCACCCCTACTCTGAGCTTACCTCCCTGCTCACACTGAGTGGGAACCTGCCCATGTTTATGGAGACACAGTGTGGCACAGGCAAGAGTGCAGCAATCTTGGCATCTCATGCCTGAGTTCCAGGCCAGCCTTGGCACTAGCTGTTTGTGATGTGTTGGCAAAGTGGCTTACCGTCTTTGGGCCTGCCTCAGTTTTCTTGTCTGCAGAATGGGAATAACACCCACACATCAAAGAATGGCTGTGAGAATTGAATGAGATCCAGCGTGTCAAGGATGGGGACAGGGAAGACTCGGGGAGACTTACTGGGCCTCTTCAATGGGCCGGGCCGGCATGCTGAGGTTGTCACACACAGACCTAGCAAAGGAATGGCATCACCTTGTCCAAAGAGCAGAGATCACTGGCGGGGGAGGCCATGGTTGGGCAGGGGTGGGGGAGGGGTCTGCATCTGGGGGTTGACACTGGCCACCCCCAGGAGAACAGGTCTGATGCTCCCTGGCACATCCTGCCTGGCTCGCACTCAGGCCCGGGAAGCCCTCGGAGCGCCAGCCCGCGGACAGAGGCTGGCGGCCCTGCCTCGCAGCAGTAGGGCCCATTAGAACTGAACTCTTCTTCGTGGGGCATTTTATTTGCACACTCCAGTAGAGTGGACACCAAAGGGGTTTTCTAATGCTTCATGGGCTGCTAATTTCCTCTGCGACCTCTTTTGTTGGGGCCTGACCCCAGCCAGAGGCTCTGCGCCATGAAAGCCAGCGCCTGACACGGACCCAGGGCACGGGGTGACAATGTGGCCTCTATTGGCTTTAATCAGGCTCCGGTTGCATCTTAAGCACAGGGGGAATTTGCGTGGTGCTCAGAAGCCCTGGGTGGCACAATACGGAGCCCCCAGAGTCTCTCACGGTGGCCAAGGCGGCCGCTAAAGGATTCGGCAGGGCAGCAGAGGGGAGGGGGTCGCGCGGGGGCCCTTTGTCCCCAGGGCCTCTTCAGAAGCGGGGCCTGCCCTGAACCTCCGCCCGCTCGGCCTGGCCCATGGGTATCACAGGCCTCTGGGTATTTAGGGAGGCGGCCTCCTGCTCGGCCCGCCGGCCTATTCATCGCCAGCCTAATTAGTTTTTGTCTGTGCTCTCTCCCTCCCTGCAGACTGTGATTCCTACTGCAAGGCCTCCAAAGGGAAGCTGAAGATTAACATGAAAAAGTACTGCAAGAAGGACTATGGTGAGTGAGAGAGTCCCCTTGTCTGGGAGTGGAGGAGCCATGTGACCCGCGAGGAGCTGGGGTTGGAGTGCAGGTGGCCCTGGCTGGGTGTTGGTCGTGGAGTCCCTGTGACTGATGGGAGCCCAGCTGGATCAATTCCACAGCCAGGAATTTCTCATCTCCTCCACTCTGGCCCTCAGAGACGAGGGGCGTGCAGGGCTCCAGCAGCCAGGTTCCCCCCTCACCGTACAGACAGGAATGCAGGCCAGTGGAGCCCGCCGGAGGCTGGGATTCCCAAGCTGGCCTGTGCCTTAACTCTGCCCTTGGTGGGCTGTGTGGCCGCAGACCAGTCACTTTACCTCTCTGGTCTTCCGTGTCCTCATCTGTATACGGGCATTCCACCTGAGTCTGTGTAGCTCCAAGTGAAGCTTTCCAGGCATGAGAAAGGGGTAGGAGCTCTGTGGTGTGTTTAAAATGTCCCGCCAGGCTGTGGCGCGGCTGGGGAATCTGCACTGTAAATGGCTCGCCGGTAATTCTGCGGTGCCTGAAGTTTGAACGCCACCGAGGTGGGATCTTTGAGAGCCTTCGTCAGCTGTGACCTGTGGGGCAGACAGCCCTGGGAGCCACCTGCAGAGACTGCCTGTCACCTGTGTCCTCAGGCTCCCTTCATGGGGAAGGGGGTGTCCTGTCCCCCCCTCCTCACTGTGCACTGGGGACATCAGACCCCTACACCCCCTTCTCTGTCCGATTCTCTTGTCCTGCCTCGAGGGCAGTGAGGAGCCAGCTTTGTGGTTTCTGGTCCCTGAACACGTCTGTGCTGTCCGGATTGGCCGGACACTGCTTGACACAGGGGGCAAGGCCTGACGGTGGGAGTCAGGGAGCCTGCAGGAGCGGGGACTGCAGCAGCCAGGGGGCAGCTGTGTGCAAGAGCCAGTGGGGGCGGGGGCACTTTAGAAGAGGAGACTCAAACAGAAGTCCCGAGAGGGTCATCTAGCTAGCCGCTGGCAGAGCTGGGAGAGGCCCTGAGCACAGAACAGGGCATCCGTGTGGATAGCCAAGGCCCCTGCCATCTGGCCAGGAGGAGCCCGGGCCCAGGGCTTCTGCATCCAGGCCTGCTCTTCCCACCATGGAGTCTGGGCTGATTGAGCCTGGGGCTGGGCCTCTTCTTCCCAGTCCACGACCATCCTCATCTGCCCACCTCCCTCCGCCCTCCTTCCCACTCCAGCGGGATGTGGCCCAGTCTTGCCTGTCCCCTCTGTGACTGGCCCCAGGAGACAAGTTCCCCTTCCAAGGCCTCAGCGGCCCTGCTGGCCCCCGCACCACCCTGGCCCCCTCTGAGCAGCAGAGCGGCCTCGCTTGTGTCCAGCTTTCCAAGGCTGTCCTGGTCACACTCCTCTCGTTGGAGCTGGGGCGAGCACGGTTACTGAGCCTGTTTCCATGTCTGTAAAATGTAAAATGGAGATGATGCCACCTACTGAGCCTGTATGGGGAGCAGCCGGCACAGTGCCAGGTGCACAATAGGCTCCCGGTAATGGGTGACCTCTGCGTCCAGAGGAAGCTGGTGGGGAAAGGGGAGCAAGGAAAAGGGGTGAAAAGGGAGAGCTGCCTTTTGAGGACACCTCATTGTCCAGAACCTGATGGGGCTGGCAGCCCGCCCCCCAGGGTCCTAACTTGGCCGGCTGCTTGAACCAGACTTAAGGTATTTTTCTTTCATAAGGACAATGAAATAAATGGAAAAAGGCCCGAAGGAATTTTGAGAACTTCTAAAACTTTCTCATTTTACACACACAAGCATGCACACAAGCACACACACGCATGCACGCAAGCACACACACGCACGCACGGACACACACACACATGCACGCACACACACACACACACACACACACACGCACACTGAAGTCAGGGCAAGAGCTCCGTCATCCAGCCCCACCCCTTGCAGGCCCCCTGGCCTCCTGCAGGCTGATGTAGGAGCAACCAGCAGATTTCATGTGTTGGTCCAGGAGTTGCCGGGCTGCGGGCGTCAACGTTCAAGGCCCCTCTGGGTCCACAGTAAATTCCTAAAATCCCCTTTATTTATTTGGTGGCTGGCCGGTACTGGGATTCGAACCCATGACCTCAGTGTTACAACACCACGCTCCAACCAGCTGAGCTAACCGGCCAGTCCTAAAGGCCCTCTTGAAGTGCATTCATCCCAAAGCCTTGCAGAAACTTAGACTCCCATGAGAAACTAAACCTAGACTCAGAAAACAAACTTGAGGTTGTTCAAAGATAAAGGAGGTGCTGTCTCCAAGCCAGGGTGACAACTGCAAGGAGCAGCTCTGGGCTCTTCTGGAAGCAGCTCATGTGGCCCTGAGCTATAGGGGCCACATCCTCCCTCCCAGCCTTGGGTCTTCAGCTGGGGGCTGCAAGGTGGCCAGTGGGCATCATGCCCCCCCAGGCCCCACGCCCCCCACCGTCCTGTGGGATGATGACTGGGTAGGAGAGCCCGAGCTCTGCAGCTTTCCCAGGCTCAGGGCTGGGGCCGGAGCGCCACACTCCACGCAAAGCAGCAAGTTCAGGGGAGTCGGGGTCCCAGACGGAAAGTCCTGCGCTTCTCTCCCCTGCATGAGGCCAGGGAACAGGCAGGACTGCTTGGAGGAAGGACTGTCTTGTTTGTGTGTGTTTCGGTTTCAGTCTTCGAGGCTCTTTAAGTAGCTCTGCTGTGCAGAGGAGGTGGGAGGGAGGGGTCGCGCAGTCTGTCAGGTGCTGGCTGCAGCGGCTGCTGTTCTGCAAGTGAGCAGAGGAGAATCAGGCTTGGAAAATTCCCGAAGTGGATCCCATTTTCCACTTGATTCTATTTGACTCAGTCTGGTTTTGTTCGGCTCTGACTTTTCCCCCCAGTGAATCCTGCCTCCCCCACCTCCCCATTGCAGAGGCACCTTGTCCCCTCAGAGCTCTCCTGGCCCGCTCGCCCCCCAGCAGGCAGACCCTTTCTATCTGTCAAACCTGACACCCTCCTTTTATAGACTCAGAGGAACCCCCCTCAGCCTTCCCCGAGCCCTGCCCCTATTGTGGGCTCCACTGGGCTACAGTGGGTCTCTCCTGGGATGGGGAAGGGTAGGACCCTGGTTCCATTTGTCATGAGCTGCCTTCCTCGTGTGTTGTTGGAGCGAAGTAGGTGTCAGAGATGGCAGGTCTCAGCTCCCTGGGTCCCAGAGGGGGATGCTGGCCTGGCCTGGTGAGGTGACTTTCCCAGTTTCATGGCCAGGCAGTGGGTCAGCCTCTTGCTCTTTCCCTGTCACCATTAGACCCAGGATCCCACCTGTCACAGGGCCCAGAGAGATGAGGAACAGCCCTGGTGTGCCCACCTTTCCAGACTTCATGGTGGCCATCTCAGCTCTGGCCCCCACCCCCACAGACAGGCATGTCACCCCGTTGTCCACATTTCTGCTGCAGGGCAAGGCTTGGGGAGCAGGAGCTTGGGGAAGAGAATGGGTGCCCCCCTCAGGGAGCTGACGAGGCCCAGAGCCATGTGCCCCCAGCCTGCTGCCCTGAGGCTGGGACAGGCACTGCCCCTCCCATTCCCCAAAGCCCCTGCGGTTTCTGGGATCTCAGGACTGTCCCTTGTAGTCTTGGGGTGACCTAGAAGCTGGGTCATCAGCTCTAGGGTCTAGGCTGTGTGTTCATGCAGGAGGCAGGACAAGAAAAGCGTCTGGAGGGGAAGCGACAGGCTTGTGGGGTGGGCAGGGCCTTGGGAGCGCGGCGTGGGAGGCAGGAGTGAGCGGCCTCCCGGGGGCTGGGCAGGGCAGGGCCAGGGGTGCTGCTGGGGGCAGCCCGCAGCAGGACCCGCCTTGCTCTGAGGCTGGGGGCGAGGTCTCTGGGTCCGGCTGTGCTGGGCCCTGCGGAGGATCTTCCATGCATGCTTTGTTGGGATCCTGGCCCCTGGATAAAGTGGGTGTGGGTGTATTGGGGGGTGACCCTCAGCCCGCCAGGGCAGACCTGGGCCAGCCCAGGTGAGCAGCAGCAGGAGGACACAGAGGAAGCAGGCCCAGGGGTCAGAGAGTAGGTGAGGCCGGCGGGGTGGGCGGGCGGGAGGGGCTCAGCCCAGAGGCTGCGTAATCCCTGCTTTCTGACTGACACCCCGGCAGGGGGCCAATTAGGAAACACATATCCTTCATATCCAGGGCACTGGGATGTTCCAGAAGCTGCTAATTAGAACCTCGGGCTTGCTGCCCCTGCTGGGCAAAGGGGAGGCCCAGGCTGCCAGCAGGCCCCAGACCCCTTCCTCCTCCAGGGTCGGCTTAGGAGAGGCTTGACCTTGTGCTATTGGGGAACATGGGTTTGGGGCTCCACTAACCCTGAGCTGTGGCCAGTGGATGGGGGCTGGGGGTGGAGTGGGGGTCTACGGGTAGTAGCCTGGGGTGACTTGGGGTGTGCTGGCCCTGCCTGTGCTTACCAGGGAGTGAGGGCCCGGCCTGGGTGGAGTTGGGGTGGGCACCAAGCAAGGCAGGAAGACACTGGGGTGGGGGAGGGCCAGAGTCTGGAAATGTAGAATCTTAATTTGCTGTGTGACTTTGGACAGGGAGCTTTACCAGCCTGGACCTCAGTTTCCTCTTGTGTCAGGTGGAGGTGTGATCAAGGGGACATGGTATCCTTCTAAGACAGGCACTGATCATGGCCCCTGCCACGCCAGGTGTCATTTCTAAGGGGCAGGGGCTGGTGGTGACGCTGTCATCCATCACCTGTCCCGACCTCTCCTGGGGCCACCTTAGCCCTCTGTTGCCCTCTAGGGGAAGTCAGCTCACCTTGCAAATGCTTCAGAAGAGCCAGCGCATGTGGAACAGTTGTTCACGGAAGACAGGTTTTATTATTTTTGAGTGTCTTAGCAATTCCTGCCAACTTCTCAGGAGAGCCTGGCCTTGGAGGGGCCCTTTCCTTGTGTCACTGCTCCAAGTGTGTGCTCATGTGTGTGCATGCCTGTGAGAATGTGCGTGTTCACGAAGTTTCCATCCCACGGGGCCAGCTCAGATGCAGGCAGAACATGTCCCTGCTGGAGTTACCTGCGTATTTACCTGGAAGCTCCGGCTCCAGAAACGTCTGCCAGCTAGTCAAGTGTTCCAGCCCAGCCCCCAAGGCCCCGTCCCCACAGCCCCACCGCAAGAGGCTTCCTTGGCTGTGCCCCTCTGCCTCCTCCTTCCTCCTCCCCTCTCCCTTCCCTCCTCCCCACTCCATCCTGTCCCTGTGCTCCCTGGGGAAAGGCTCCACTGCCTGGTTCTCATGCACCTGCCATCTTACACAGCTGCCATGCATGCATGCACACGCGTGCGCACACGTGCACAACCACACGTGCGCACACACACACCCCATCACAGCAGTGCAATTCCCACGAAGTCCTGGTCCCTCACATACCTGTTCCCGCCCCAGCCATTCCCTGCACACACCTTCATAGAGCGCCTACTGCGTGGCCCGTTCTTGTCCCGGGTGCTGAGCTTACAGATGTGTGTGAGACACAGTCCTGGCCCTCAAGGAGCTCCCGGGTGCTGAGCTTACAGATGTGTGTGAGACACAGTCCTGGCCCTCAAGGAGCTTCCAGTCTAGCAGGGGAGACCGACACACAGAGGAGAGCCATAGCAGGGGGCATGTGACTGCTTACAGCCTGTGGTGGGTGCACACAGGCGTGGCCTGTCCTCTGGGGAGGGTGGGGAGGGCAGGCTTCCTGGAGGAGCGAGCCGAGTAGCCAGTGTTCACTGGGTGAAGCAGGGGTCCCAGGCAGAGGGGGAGAGTCTCCAAGCACAGACGCTAGAGACAGGCTGGTGAAATCGGAGACAAGTGAGTGTGGGGGTGCTGGGTGCAAGGGGGGCCAGGGAGGCGGGTGTTGGCCCCAGCAGCCACGTCCGTGTGCAGAAACTTCTCTGATCGTACCGAGAACGACTCCAGCGCACGTGCACACACCGGCTCCTGCCCACCCCCCGAGCTGCTGCCTCAGGTGACCTGGGTACACCCTGACTCTTCCTTCTCGCTGGATCGAGAAACGGGCCAGACAGACAGTTCACATTCTGAAAGGTGAGATCATCTCACTTTTGCCAGCTCTTGGAAAAATATTTCGTTCCCAGAAATGTTTATTAGTCACCCCCTTTGTTGAAAGACATTTTGGCACCACCAGATGGAAAAATCAAAATGCTTTTCACAGGATGGTCTGTCTCGAGCACTCGTCCTGAGCTCCCGCAGGGGTTCTCTCTGAGGCTGCGACTCCAAGGGAAGCTGTGCTGGCCTCTGTCCGGCTCCGCGTGCGCAGGCACATGCTGTGCGCTGTCCCCACCTGGCAGGGCGCGCCTGGGGACCTCAGAGAATTCCGATGTGCACCGTCGCAACCCCGCGTGCCTGTGAGTGCCCGAGGCAGTGGACACCCTGAGGAAGACCCGGGCTGGGCACTTCACAGCCTTGTCCTCGTCCTTTTTGGTCCTCACACACACCGTGTGAGGGAGGGGGTTTTATTCCTATCAGTGAGCCGCTGAGACCCAACAAGATAAAATGACATGGCCACGGCCAGGTGCTCCGCGACCTGAGGTCCTTCCTCTCCCCCAGGTGGGGGCTGAGCCGTGGGCAGCTTGGAGCAGGCACAGCAGCCGCTCAGGGGTCTCAAGGACTGTCCCCAGCATGCCCCTGATGAGCCTCAGAGGAGAGGCCACAAAGACATGTTCACGGGCAGACAAGCAGGAGCGGTCCCCCTGGCGTCAGGGATGTCTGAGACGATGGAACACAGGCAGTGGGCGCAGTGGCAGCGATGTCAGTGATGGTGGTGGAGGTAGGGCTGGCCTGACCCTTCCGGTAATGGGCATGGCCGTGATGGAGGAAGGTTGGGAAGATCCGCGATGGCAGGTGGGGGGACCGAGCTGGCAGTGGAGGTGGCACGGAGAGGAGGCCAGTGGAGGAGATGACTGCAGTTCGGATGAGACTGGATGTGGACTGATGTGGATTGGAGCGCGTGGCAGTGGTGGCGGTGCTGTGATGGTGGCAGTGCTCTGATGGTGGTGCTGCTGGTGGGGACAGCAGATGGAGCCCAGTCCTTGCCCAGCTCTTGTCTCGTCACTCAGGCTGAGGGTGAGATGAGCAGGGGCGGTGGGGAGGGTCTCACTTGCAACCCAGGCCTCTTGTCTCCAACTAGCCCCAGGGACACGGGTCCTTCTCCTCCCCTTCCTTTTCTTGACCTTGGGGTCAACAGCTATTCCTGATCAGGCTCAGTCCCTTCGAGTGCAGAGGACTGCACAGGTTATCAACCCGTCATCGGACGGTTACTGCATCCACAGCATGGAGTGACCTTGGGTGTGCCACACCTTGGGTGTGGGCACAGATGTTATAGGAGCATCCTGGGGGCTGTCCCCCAAAGGCAGGGCCCCTGGCTGAGGCAGCTGGCAGTGATGGCTGGGAGAGGCCACCTCCCCCGAGCATTGTCCACAGGTCCAGGGAACAGGATGCAGACCAGTCAGCAGCATGTGGCTTGGTGTTTCGGAGGCTTGCTGACCCTTCCCTGTGGTCACTGGCCCCCTGGGGATCCTCCGATTTCCCCAGCCAGATGTGACCTCCCCCCCAAGAGTGCCAGCCCCATATGGAGGCCAGATGTGGAGCTGGGTCCGCGTGAGTCAGCCTGAGGTCACAGAATGCGGGTGACCACCAGGTTGGGAGGGGAGGGCCAGTCGGCCCCAGTGACAGCTCAACAGAAAAGCCCCTGAGCCCACAGGAAACCCCTGCTGTTGAGAGGCCGGCAGGGGCAGATGCTGCACCAACGGGCCTCCTGTGTGACCCGCAGCCCTTCCTGGCTCAGTGACTCCCCATCCCCACAGATGCTGCCCTCCCAGCTGCTGTAGAGGGGGCAGAGCTGGGCCCCAGAGGGACCTGCCCCGGGGTCTGGGCATCTCCGCTGCCCTCATCTGCCCCCGGAGCCGCCTCTTGTCTTTTCTCGCGCTGTTTTCCTCTCCTCTGAACGTTCTGTTTTCTAGGACGGTCGTAGGGATCGCTCTCAGGGGCCACGGAAACCATCTGATGGACGGTATCCTCCCACTTTACAGATGGGAGCACTGAGACTCGGCGCCTGGGAGTGCTGAGGCTCAGAGGCAGGGCTGGGTGGTTGGGGGCGGTGGCTTTGTCCATGCTCTGCATGTCCAGGCCTGTGGCGTGCCCCACCCCCAGCTCTAGGGCAGGGCTATGAGCACTGTGTTAAGAGGCAGCCAGGCTGTTCAGTGCCTCGTAACAGAGGACAGGGAGGCAGCCCTCACGTCGCCCCGGGTCCCAGGCTCTCCTTGTACAGGAGGGACCAACCACCATGATGAGGACGCCCCAGCTGGGGCAGGGCAGGGCCCAGGTCCCCTCTCCTACTTGAGTCTCTTGCAAAGCAGGGTGGCCAGTCCCCTGATCTCTTCTTGCTGTGAGCCTGGGGGTGCAGGTGGGTGGGACAGGCCAGACTGTGCCCATTGCCCAGAAAACAGGAATATCCACCCCAGAGTCCAGCTCTCCAGTTCTCAAATGTCCAGATGTCCCCTCCTTTGGGGATCCCCAGGCAACCAGATCATCTCAGGCACCTAACCCCTGTCCCCTCCCAAGAACAGAGCCTAAGCATCAGGATCTGGCAGGGGAAACTGAGGCAGCATCCACATTGCTATTGGTTCTGAGAGAGGGGACACTGTTGCTTCTTTGGTGGAAAGGGAAAGCCTTCAGCCAGCCCTGAGTTGGGTGTCCCCTCTTATCCAAGGTCTGAGGCAGGGCCTGCGGGTATGCAGCGGGAGGTGGCATCCCTGGATCCTGAGGACTCGGGACGGACGGCCAAGGTGGGTTGCCGGGTCTGGCCGTCACCTCATTTGATGAAAATGGGGCGGGGCTGCTGCCACACTCATCCTGGGTGTGCCGGCTCCTCCCCTGCACTCCCCACAGGGATGCGACACTTCTCTGGGCAGATTAGCATCCCTGAGAACAGGACTTGGCTTTCTCTGCCTGGCGGTTTCTTACCTTCACAGGGCACTGGGAAGCATGTGGTCAGAGCTGCAGTTTATGAGAGCAGCTGCAGCTCGTGACACACTTTCTGTGCCGGGAGATTTATGGGGCTGCACGGCTTTAATGGTTTCTGTGGGGTCAGTGTCCTCCCCTCTCCATCCTGGCCGCTGTCTCTGAGGCAGATGGGTGACAAGCCCGCCCTAGCTGAACCAGCCCAACAGGAAGGCATGGCTGTGTGGGGGGAGGCAGGGGACTGACCACCCAAGCCTCCCTGGGAGGGGCAGGTGCTGGGAAGCCCCTGGGGGCCCCCCCTGAGCAGCCCATAAATCCAGGAGACCTCCAGGAGGCAGGAAGCCTCCCTGCAGAGGTGTCCCAGGCGCTCAGGCCTTGCTGGGGAGAGGAGGACGGCCAGCAGCCGCCTGGAGCCTGGGCCAGGGCCACCCCCCAGGGCCCAGCCCAGCAGGTTGCTTAGCCCGGGCTGGGCCTTCTCCTGCGGTGTCAGTTCCCAGCAGGCAGCTCGGTGAGCAGCATGTGTATCTCCGTTGCTCAGACTGCTTTCCTAGAGCCTAACCAGGCTGCAGGAACTTTGATCCCAGTGGGAGATCCCCCAAACCTGCAAGTAGGAGCGATAGTCAGCTCTGAGCCACCTCCTGCCACTAACTTCCTAGGGTGGCAGCAATGCTGGGTC
>NW_007726310.1:227736-233248 GCF_000696425.1 Galeopterus variegatus | reverse complement strand
TCTGGGGAGATTGGAGCACCATGGGAAGGATGGCCAGGTGCCTGCTCCTATGGAAGGTATGCTGGTGCCCTGCAGAAAGGACCCCCAGGGCTGGGCAGCCTCCTTGCCCCTCCCCCGCCCTTCAGCCAGAGCCAGCCCACACTGGCACAGGCTGCCCCTGCTGGCTCTGACTGCCATGGTCCCAGCCCTCAGCTTCCTTCTCACCCCCTTGGAGCCACAGCCAGTCCCCCAGCGCCCAGTGTGGGCTTGTGCCAAGGGGCGGAGGAAGGTGTGTGCCCCTGGCAGCCAGGACAGCAGGCTCGAATTAGGGCAGGGGAAGCCAGTCCTCGTGGCTCACCCTGCCCTGGTGGCTCAGAAGTCCTTCCTGTGAACCTGGCATCACTGAGGGGGGCAGCTGCTGCCCGCCCTGCCTGTAGCCTTGCTGACTAAGTTCTGTGGCCGGACTCAGGAGAGGAGCATTTACTGTACAGACGCAAGGTGGCTCACGGACCCCAAGGCCAGGACACAAAGTCCAGGCAGACCCCTTGGAGCAGACAGTGGAGGCCACCCCCTGCCTCTCTGGAGCCTGCACTCTCCTCTTGCCTCTGGGGGATCTGCTCCCTCCTGCACACCCGCCGCCGCCTGTGGTGTGCCAGGCTCAGGTTGGCTCACAGTCAGCCTAACCAGCGTGGAGGCTTCCAGTCCCCACATCTCAACCCTGACTTTGTCTGCACTGAGAGCACAGCCCTTCCTGGGGCAGTGCCCGTGGGACAAGCGCCTCAGCTCACCTGCAGCAGCTGCCCAGCCTGAGCCCTCATTAGAGGGGTGAGCAAGGGCTCAGAGGAAGGGTGGATGGATTTGTGGTGTGGACCCCGAGATGAAGCCGCTGATCACTCACAGCGGGGCCAAAAGCACCAGTAGGCTGGGGGGCCCTGCCTCATTGACACCCTTGTCTCCACTTCCCATAAGCCAGCAGTCTCTAATTGAAGGGGGCTCAGCGCGCCTCTCGTCTCCCTGGTCTGACTTCACCGTCTGCCTTTCTGAGGGTAATCTCATCTTCCCCATTTCTGAATACAGGGTGGGGGGCCCTCACTAGAGCCCCATGTTCCAGTCTTGTTGAGGACAACTTTTAGGACATCAGTGCAAGGACAGTGGGGTTTAGGCGTCCTAAGGTCTGAGGCTAACTGGCCTGGGGTGGGTTTCATTGTGTGGGTATGTCTTAGTCTGTTTGGGCTGCTATAATAAAATACCTTAGACTGGGTAATTTATAAACAACAGAAATGTGTTGCTCACAGTTCTGGAGGCTGGGAAGTCCAGGGTCAGGGTGCCAGCAGATCCGGTGTCTGGTGAGGGCCACTCTCTGCTGCCAAGATGAGCCCTGTTGCCATGTGGAAGGGGCTAGGGAGCTAGCTCAAGCCCCTCTTATAAGGCTCTATCCCATTCATGAGGGGGAGCCCTCATGACTTAATCACTTCCCAAAGGCTCACCTCTTAATATTGTCACACTGGGTATTAGGTTCTAACATATGAATTGGGGTGGGGGGAGGTAGACACCAATGTTAGGACCATAGTCAGATGTAAGGGAGCCTGTCCTCGGGGCCATGGGCCTCGCATGGGCAGGGCTGCCCACAGCCCATCATGCCCAGCCCCCTCATTGGCGGTGCCACAGGCACATCTGGGTTGGCAGGGCCCGCAGGCTGTGTGCCACCTAGAGACCCCGGTCATTCTCCGCTCTGAGCCAGTGGCCGGTCAAAGGTGGCTGCAGCTCCAGCAGTGCACGTGTGGCTGCCGACGAGCGTGCTCCCTGAGCCTGCAGAGCAGGTCTGTTTGAGGTCACCACTGCAATGTGTATTTTGAGTATTTTCAGCTGTATGTGCACTGCAGGGACTTGGCCCGTGCACTGCGTGTGCAGCTCATACTTGGTGGGCTGTGTAATGTGCAGAGGCGTTGCCAAGGGCAGCGGAAATGTGGATTTTTTCCAGCATAATCATATGAATCCTACCACCACCCTCCCTTGCCCCTGCCTCCGGGTCTGTGCCGTCCCACCCCGCGGCCGGGTAGCTCCCACTCCAGGAGTTGCTGGGATCTGCTGGGGGTAGAAAGAAGACAAAGTTGTTTTGTCCCTATGGGTTCTCGAGGACAGCAAGGTGGATGTGGGGGTGGGCGGCAGTAGTTCCGCAGGGTTTCATCAGTGTTAAGCAGTTAAGCAGGTCCCCTTCAGGCCGGTGTTGGCTGCGCCTGGGGAAGCGGGGAGGCTGCTCTGGCTTTGGATGTCCCTCCTGGTTTTCCAGGGCATTCACCGAGGGGGGGTGGCAGGAAGCTCAGAGACCAGGGAAGGGGGAGCAGGGGTCGCCAGCCCTTCTGATATCAAGGGCCATGTTCTTATAGGTCCCCCAGGGGGTGAGCAGGTTCTCTGGGGGACCTGGGGGGCCAATCCCAGGCTAGACCTTGTCCAGCATCACTTTCTCTGGCCTCTTCTCGGCAATGTGGAGCAGCCCCGCCAGGTCTGCCCTCCTACCTGGCCCTGAGCTGAGGCCCAAGATCCTGAGCCCTTGAGATTAGTTTAATTAGTTCCTAGGGCCGCCAGATCAAAGTACCATAGACTAGGTGGCCCAAACAACTGAGATTTGTTTTCTCACAGTCCTGGAGGCTCGCAGTCCGAGAGGAAGTCGCCAGCAGAGCTGGTTTCTTCTAAGGCCCCTCTCCTTGCCTTATAGGTGGCTGTCGTTTTGCTGTGTCCTCACACGGTCTTCCCTTCGCGTGTTTCTGTGTCCTAATCTCCTCTTCTTATGAGGATACCAGTCATATTGGGTTAGGGCCCAACCTAATGACCTTATCTTAATTACCTCCTTAAAGACCCTATCTCCAAATATAGTCACACTCTGAGGGACAGGAGCTTCAATATATGAATTTGGGGGGACACAGCATACAGCAGCACCAAGAGGTGCTCAGGGCCTGGGATCAAAGCTGCTTTCTCCAGGGGCCCTGGCCAGAGCTGCCTTCCACAGCATCCTTGTCAGGCCACCCCAGCCCATCCCAGCTGAGGGGACACTATGCCTGGGCCAGGGCCCGATCCGAGGTGCAGTGCAGGGAAACAGCTGTATCCTGAGGAGGCTCATTCTGTATTCAGCTCAGTCCTGGGGAGAGGAAACGGGGCCTGTCAGGGAGGCCGGGGTGGCTCCCCCAGTGCTTAGCTGAGGAGCACTCAGTTGCCACGGTGACCTCCGTCTGCACAGTCAAATACACATGGCCCAGCCACTTCTCTGGGCTGGAGGGCCCCCCTTTTCAGAGTTCACACTGAGTGTTGAGTCCCTTGGTGACAAAAACATGGAAACGGTTGCCATGGCAGCCATTCTTTGGCTCCCTCAGACTGGAGTGCAAAGTTCAGGATGCCCAGGAACAGCTGAAACGAAAATATGGGAAAATCCGCCACTTCTCTCACCCCAGAAGGATGAGTGGGTGGTGCTCGATGCTCCCCTGGCCCAGCCGTCCCTGCCCCTCCCCATCACCCTGGGCTGAGTGGGACTGCGGGGAGGGCCCCTGGGAGTGAAGGTGGCAGAGTGGCCCCCAGAGACCTTGAGAGAAACTGGCCAGTGGGGGAGGGCAGGCTGAGCTGTGGGTGGGCTGTGGCCTGGAGCTGTACATGGGGAGGTGATGGCCGCTGGGTGTTCCCTGGGGACATGTCCTCGTGGCTGGAGCCAGAAGCCTGTGTCTCATTTTCTTCAAGTGGTGCGCCTTTCTTAGGAGAGCTCAAGACCACTCAGTGGTCAGGGTAGTCTTCAGTCTGGTCCAGGGGATGAAGCTTCTCTGCTCAGTGGGGTGATGGGCACAGGGTGTGGCAGGTGGCCTCAGCAAGGGGAAGTGGGCCTGTTCTGACCCTGGGGATGAGGAAGATGGCAATGTTTCCATTGAACAAAGGTGAGCTCAGCAGAAGCCTCTTCAGGTACCCCCTGGACTGGGGGGAATGATCACATGTCCCCCCAGCACTTCCCCAAGGAGGTCCCATGAAACTCTGGTGATCTGAGATGCACCCACCAAAGGATTCTGCAGTCAGGGTGTTTTGGCAAATCACCACATGCACACAATTTGTAGATTAAAGGCTCTGAAAAATCCTGCAGTAAGGAAACATCTCAACTTTGTTCAACCTAGGATTTCACAAACCTATTGAACAAAGGTCTCTCTCCTTTTTAAAAAAAAAAAAAAAAAGCATTTCCTCCTCCTTTTAAAATACCTCCTACTATCCTGCAGAAATAACATCTGTTAACATTTACTAGGGCACTGATTCTGAAAGCATCGGCACCACCTGGGGCTTTGTGAGAATGCATATTCTGGGGCCCCACCCAGATCTGTTGAATCAGAAACTCTGGGGTGGGAGCCAGCAGTGTATGTTTTTACAAGTCCTCCGGGGGATTGTGATATACATTCCAGTTCGAGGATTCCTGCACTAGGGGAAATACTGGCAGAGAATTGGGAGGAAGTAGCTTGGGGGACTTGAGAGAGGGAGGTGGCCTGGCAGGGACGGTGTGCACAAGGACCCAGGGCTCTGGAAAGGCTCTATGGCCACTCTGAAGTGCAGATTCTTAATGTTCTGCATCTAGGCACTGAGACTGGGTCAAGGGCAAGGCTGTGTGTCTGGGGTGTCATGAGGCGCTTGGTGTTAAGTGATTGGGGCCTTTGGAGATGCAGGCACCTAAGGAGGTCCCTTCTCCTCCAGTGTCAGAGGAATGGCCAGCATTGCTGTCATCGAGGGCACCTGCCCTGGGCAGATGAACAGTCCCCAGATGAAGGCTGGGGGCGTGGTCAGGACCTGGAGGCTTCCTCTGGCCTTCGCAGAGTCTAGTGGACCTCGGCAGTGGTCAAGGGGGCTTGTCTCCAAAGGCAGTGCTGGGTGGCACCTTCTAAATAGGCAGGAATTAAGGCTTCTTAGAGCAGTGGCTTTGGCTCAGGTATGAGCAAGTGGAGTTCCAGGATCAGCTTGGCCACCACCCCCTCATTGCCCTGTGGGCTACCCTCTGCAGTGACTTCCCAGCTCAGGGCTCTCGGAGCGGGAGAGGCAGGCAGGGCCAGTCTGGCCACAGGAGCTGGGGACCACGCCGTACTTGCTGGCCCTTGGCCCACCGGCTGCCTGTGCTTCCTTGCAGCCGTCCAGATCCACATCCTGAAGGCGGACAAGGCGGGGGACTGGTGGAAGTTCACGGTGAACATCATCTCCGTGTACAAGCAGGGCACAAGCCGCATCCGCCGAGGCGACCAGAGCCTGTGGATCCGCTCGCGAGACATCGCCTGCAAGTGTCCCAAAATCAAGCCCCTCAAGAAGTACCTGCTGCTGGGTAACGCCGAGGACTCTCCCGACCAGAGCGGCATCGTGGCCGACAAGAGCAGCCTGGTGATCCAGTGGCGGGACACGTGGGCGCGGCGGCTGCGCAAGTTCCAGCAGCGCGAGAAGAAGGGCAAATGCAAGAAGGCCTAGCGCGGAGAGCGGGCTGCCCGCGCCGCGGCCGCCGTGGACTTGGCCCGCGAGGGCCCCCGGGGGG
>NW_007726310.1:213529-226736 GCF_000696425.1 Galeopterus variegatus | reverse complement strand
GGGGGGGGGGGGGGCCCACCGCACCTGCGGCTCGTGACAGGTTATGGAGAAGGGGACGGGAAGAGGACTGTGCATTCTCAGGCCCGCAGCCTTGGGCGGGGGCTGAGCAAGCCCGACCGAACCACCACCCCAAACAGAGAAGCCAGAAGCCCACCCCTCCGCCCTGACCCTTCTCTGTGCACAGGACGCCTGGCCATGCCGACCGACCTGCGCCCCATCTGAAGGGACCTGGCAGGCAGTGGGGGCTGGGAGAGCAGCCTGTCCAGCCAGCGTTCCCCAGGCCGCCTCTGGTCCCCACTGCCACCTGCTGAGTTGGTCCTCCTGGCTGGGGTCTTGGGGCGGGGTCGGGGGTTCCTCATCTGTGGAGGGTGGAGGAAGGCCCCTGCCGGTGCCTGTTCCTGCCCAGCCGGGGGCCGGGAGCTGGCCCAGGATTCCGGCTTATCCGGAGGGCAGGGGGCCCAAGCACACCCCAGAGAAGCCCGAGCCGGGTGGTCACTGCCTCGTGCTGGAGTTGCCTGTTGGAGGAGGCGTTGCAAAGGCAAAACCTCCCAGAGAGTTTCCTTCTTGGAAACTTGGAACCAGCCCCTTTTATGACATTTTCCAGGGGAGGGGGAAGGGGCACTGACTGGGTTTAGGGCAGTGACACTATTTGTGTAATGACATCAGCTCCCACAGGCCCCTCAGCAATGTCGACAGCTGGAAAGGGCTTGGACGGGCATGGAACAAGGTGCAACAGCAGCTGGGCCTGGCCTAGGGGAAGGGGTTTGCTGGAGTCGGGAGAGGATTTGCTGGCTTGGAGAGGGTCGCCAGAGTGCCCAAGCCCCAGGCAGGCAGGGGCAGGGAAGCCATGGCCACTTCCTGTGGCTGCCTTCTCTCTTGGCTCCCCAAGGGAAGGGACAGAGGCTGCTGGGCCAAGAAAGCCCACCGCAGCCAGCCCGGCCCTGGGCTGCCCCTACGGCTGTCTTGGTCTGGCTTGGGCAGCACCTCACCCACCCCTTTCTGGCTACCCTTTTGGTGGAGGCTGCCCATACCCTCCGGGGTGCCCAAACCTCCTTTCCACAGCCCCCCTAGAGGCACTGTCCCCAAGCAGGCAGCCCCAGACCTTTTGGTCTGCTCGTCTCCCGCAGGGCCCATCCTGTGCCCCGGGGCCTCCTGGCTCCCTGCCTTTCTGAGCTCTCTGCACTGCTCAGGGGGCTCTGGCCCACATCCCGTGCTCACACCCGGCACACTGAATTAGAGGCCTGGCTCCTCTCTCAGTCAGGAAATTGGTTTCATTTTCCCTGCTGGAGTTGGCTGCTCAGAAGGGTCATACCAAGTCTGCAGCTCAGCCCCTCGGTGGTCTGGCTTCCCTCTGCCTCCCCCGCTTCTGCCATGTCACTGCCCGACTGAGCACCTGCTCTGTACCAGGCACTTTACCCACATGCTTCAAGCCTGTCCTCGGGGACAGCCCTGTGGGAAAGGGATTCTTACTGCCGTTGTCACCAGTGAGAAAACTGGAGTACCTGCACAAAAGGTCACGCCACAAATAAGTGGGACTGAGAGTCCAGAGCCAGGCTTTCTGACCATGGGCCACACTGGCCCACCCACTCAGTTCCTGCAGCCGCTGTGAGGGGTGCTCTGGTTACTGCCCCTTGAGGACCTTGGCGTTCAGCCTGGAGGACAGGAATGTGGGGTTGGGGGTAGAGGACACAAAAACATCTTCAGAGATGACAGCGAGAGAGGAGGCTAACGCAGGGGTTGGACTCGCCAGAGGGCAGTCCCAGGAAAGCCCAGGTTCCAGGAAGGCAGGCCTTGGCTGCCCCTAGGGGGCAATAGAAAGGTGGTTTGGCAGCCTAGGGGTGGTTAGAGGGATTCTGGGAGAGACTGGCAGAGATGCCTCGGGGCAAGGAGAAGACAGAACTTTCTGGGAAGGGGTATTTGGCTTTCCTGAGCCCAGTTCCAGGGCTGGAGGGCAGGGGCCCCTCCTAGCTCTGGGCCCCCTCTGACGCCCAGCGCGGCTTGTGAGCACCGTCAGCATTGAAAGGCACTACGCTGCCTGCGCACTCGTTCTGGTTCTGCCTGTCCCGGCCTGGCTTCTCCACCCAGCCCAGAATGACTGTGGCAGCCCTGGCACCTCCCCCAGGGCCTGACTCTCACCCGGTGTCCAGTGAGGGGCTGCACTGCTGGTCTCCAGGGCCCCAGCAGCAACAGAGCCAGTGCCCTGCCAAGCAGCAAGGCATCTTGCTGAAAATTCAACCAGCCTCACCCTCCGCTCAGCACCCCGAGGGCAAAGGCCATCCATCCTGTGGCCAGCTCAGCCAGGTCAGTGCCAAGGTCACTGGCAGGACTGTGCAGTCATCACAGGCTGTCTTTCCCGTCTCACAGACCCCAGCCAGAACCTAGCCACCAACCGCAGCACTGAGGACCATCCTTAGGGAAGCACCCCTCTCCCACCCCCTGCCGCCCACCCCAGGGAGGAGATGGAAGTAGGAATTGAGGTGTCCTGGTTTGTACAGTTAGGAAGGGATGTAAAACGGAGCTAGATTTTGATTTTGAAGAGTGTATTAACCCGAACTGTGATTTGTAGGTGTTTGAGGAAAAACATACCACATTAGTCTTTTTGTTTTTAAACAGGCTCCCCAGTTGTCCTTTTTCTTACCAGCTGGGTGGTCTGGTCCCTGACAGCTGAGTGCCTGCTTTACTGACACGCAGGAATGCTAAAGACTTGGGGTGGAGGGAGGGGAATGGGGCTGCCCCCAGACTCACCTGCAGAGGACAGAGGCGACAGCTTCTGTGTTTAGGAAGCAGAGGAGGAGGCAACATCTTACATTCCTCCAGACGGGAAGGAGGGACCCCTGGGGTCAAGGCCCTTGGAACTCTGCCTCAGTAGTAGCATGCAGGAAATGGGTACAGACCTTCTTGGAGTTTCCCTGGGTTGCAATGAGACTGAACTCAAGAAGCATCCCTAAGGGATTGGGAAATGGTTCCTTTAGGAAACCGAAAAACATTTAGGGTCTCAACTCCTAAAGGAAGTCCCCTGTGCCCCCTTTCCTGCCACTCAAGCCTAGAGAGTAGATGAACTGACTCAGACTCATCGATGGGGCCCTTGGGCCACGGTTCACAGACAGACATTCCTGTGGGCCACAGCCATGCCATACCCCAGGGGTATCACAATGTGTACGTGTGGGGGCCTTGCCCCCTGCCAAAAACCAAGCCGGTCCCACTGCTCGTGTCATCGGACGTCCCTTCCCCTTCCCTGCTCCCACACGCTCCTCCTTCACTCCCTCCTGTGCTTTGGATTTCTCTCCACTCAGAATTGTAAATGTTTAGTTTGTGACCATGACATATTGTTTGGGTCAGTGTTCCTTTCCAATGCATACTAATATATTATGGTTATTATATATGAATATATTTAATGACATGGAAAAAGTTGTGGATTTTCTTTTTTTGTTGTGTTTTGTTTTCTGTTTTGTTTTGGGTTAGAGTTGTAATGGACCCAGATGGAACTTGTAACGTGGGCCCCACATGATAGAACTAAATTCAGATATCATTAAATAAACTCTTGTACACTGTTCTGTCTCCCAGTCTTTACTGGTGGCCTGAGCTATGGGGTGGTGGGCATGCGGGGAGGTAGGAGAAGGGTGGTCTTTGGGCAACTTGAGAAACATGACTCTGGCCTAGCAACTTGCCAGCAAGACAGAGCCTCAGGTTTTCCACAGAGCCTAAGAGACAGAAGCCTAACTACCCCCAAAAAGGCAGGAAAAGACAGCCTTGCTTGGAAAGTCCTGGGGGCTTACTGGCTCCAAATGCTATTTTGAGCTAAAAAGCTTTCAAATGGGACAATCTGTATTCAGTCCTCAAGAAACCATCCCTGGGAGTCATCCTTGCCATTCCCTGGGGCTCCAGGACAGGAAGGAACCCAGGGGACAGGGAAAAGGTGGGGTCCCCTGCCACTTCCCCCACATGCAACAGCCAAGTGAAGAGCAACCTTTGACCTTCCCCATTTGACTCAACCTACAAATAGTTTTTGCCTTTTACATAACCAGTTTCTTCTGTTAAAGGCAAGTGGAGACTCACAAGAAAAAAACAGCGTTAGTGAAACAAGAGATCTTGCGAAAGAATTTTTTTCAAGCCTTTGCTAGAGGCTTCGTGCGGTGCAGAGACTGGGTCAGCGCCAGCAACACGCAGCCACAGGAGCTGAGCTCACTGCGTTTCTGAGAGGCTATATTTAAACTTCCAAATGGCTGTGATTTCTTTATTAAATAAACAATTCAGTCATTAGGAACATGTTGTGTTGCCATGCAAAGTGGAGCTGATCGTCACCAGGAAGCTATAATTTCTGCACCCAGCCGTTTCGAAGACAAGTCTCAGCAACAGGCCTGGTCTGGCCCCTCAGCAGCACCAATTCAATTGGTCCTCCCTTCAAAGGCACGGGAAGCCCTGGCCCCACTGCATGCAGGGTGGGCTGGAGATGTCTGGAGCTTCTTCTCAGGAAGGTGTCTTCTCAGGGGTCTGGTGCTGAGGAAGAAGGAGCTGTGCTCTGGAAGCCATGGTCAAAGCCAGAGCAGGTGGACAAACTCATGGTCTCTCTCTGGGTGTCCCAATCAGTCTCAGGTTGGAGTCCCTGCTAGAATGACAATGTCTGATGATAGATGGGCAGGGACAGGACACAGGCCAAGGAGGAAGCAAGCCTTTTCTTCAGGCTCAGGCATTCCGCAGGGCCAGCTGGGCCACTTGCAGGATCTAAGACCCATGGAGAGAGAGGCTGGGGCTAAGAGGTCTGTCTGCACTTGGCAGTTTGAATCTCAGCTTTGGTCATTTTAGGTCAATGGTGCAGTTCTCAAGGACTTTCATGATGTGGCTTTTTTCTGGTCATTAAAAAAAAAATGTGCCTGTCTGAGAGTGCCTTATGTCTTCTGGGACTCCCCCACAGCCAGGCCCCCTGTGCCGGTAGCTGCAGCCCCAAGGCCTGGAGGAATATGCTCAGTCAGAAGCACATTAGAACATGGCCTGCAGACAGCCCCGCTACCTCCTGGGGCCTTACGCTCTAGTGGGCATTGACATGGGCCAAACTCAAACAATATTGGGAATGAGCTAGGTCACTGCTACGTACTGACCCAAGGCAGTGGGAAAAGCCTATTTTAGATACTGGAACACTGAGGCACAAGGAAGCTGAGTGATCCTGGTCAGGGACTTGGGGGCCAGCACAAACCCCTGCCAGGTGACAGAGCTTCACAGGGTCTGCCTGGCTATCCCAGCCTGCTATCATTCGTAGAGCGCTCCCCTCCCCCTCGCCTCCTGGAGCCAGTGCCCTGGCATGGGGATGCCCACTCGTGGCAGACACACCCCTAGGTTTCAGATTTTGTTGAACAGACATCTCCCTGCTCTTTTTAAGACTAAATAAAGACATATAAGAAATATGCCAAGAAAAACGTGGGGTGAAAGGAAGAACGGAGCCAGTGAGAAAAATGGAATGTGGCTGGGTAACTCATTGCTTTATCAGACTGGAGACTCAGCGGGACAGCAAGCCTTTTCTGGAAAGAGGTCAATGCCTTTGTTATTGGCATGTAGCTGGGAGGAAGTCTGTGAAATTATACAAAGCAATTAGAGGAAAGACGAATCTTGGCCCACTTTTCAAAATAAGGGGGGAAAACCCACTTAAGTCGGGCTAGGTTAGAAAATGCAACCAGATAAGAGATGATCTCTGACTAGTCTTTGCAAAACAGCCATTACTGTAGCTCTGAACCTGAGGAAGCAGGGAACAGAAGTCTAAGGAGGCTAAGGCACTCTTTCCTGATTAGGAGGGAAGACACACGTACAGGACTGGCTTGCACTTCTCTGGCTCGTTAGGAGAGAGCCTGACAGATCCTGAAGCGGAGGGGCAGTTGGGAATTCTGCAGCAGCCCAGTGGAGGGAAAGTTCAGGGATCTGCAACTCAGGGAGAAAGCACAAGCCCTGCCAGGCTTCAAACCTGTGGCAGCAGAGGTAAGAGGCGTGAGGACTTTTCGTATCAGAGCCACAAACAACTGGGGGAGGCGGTGTCTGGGCGGGGGCCCTGCGGGTCTTGAAATGAGCAGATTGTCTTGGGGCTAATAAGGTTTATTTACAGTTATTCATAATACTGAAGTTTAAATGGAAAAGTAGTAAGAGGCGTGAGGACTTTTCGTATCAGAGCCACAAACAACTGGGGGAGGCGGTGTCTGGGAGGGGGCCCTGCGGGTCTTGAAATGAGCAGATTGTCTTGGGGCTAATAAGGTTTATTTACAGTTATTCATAATACTGAAGTTTAAATGGAAAAGTACCAGCTGTACCCAGTTGTATCTGGATTTCTTTATATGGTATCGAGACTTAAAATGCTTATAATTAATAATCAGTTGAGTTAAACAATACTTCTACTGTTATTTTAATAAAGTTTATTTTCATGGAAAAAGCACCCAAGGTGGTAGGTGTTAAGACCTTGTCTTGCCTCTCTTCTTTAGGCTTATAAGTCTAAATTGGCTCACCCAACCAATTCCAGGGCACCTGCTAGAAGGTCATTTGGGACTGTGGTCCTGGTGCCTTTGAGGGTTTGGAAAACTAGGCTTGCAAACCCACACTGGAAAATGCCACCTTTATAATAGCCACATTTCTCCAGCATGAGTCTCAAGGCAACAGATCCCCAAAAGTTGGCTCATCCAGCCACTAGGGTATGCCCTGCCCTTCTGGACCTACCCTTCAGTTCAGATTGGGGTGGGTGTCTCACGTGAGAAGCCCACCCCTTGAGGAAGATTAAGGGGAGACGGGTCTTCCTGCCAGATATGCCCCCACACTCTGTGACCTGCATTGCCCAAGGCCTGGATGGCAGGTACTCACACTCTAACCTCCTGGGCAGTTTTCATCTGCCCTGCTCTGCCGGTGGCTCCAGAGAAGTGGAGTAACTTGTCCAGGGTCACACAGCGAAAATGCCGGGGCTGGGTCTAGAGCCCATTCAGCCAAAAGAACAGAAGCTGCTGTGTGCAGACATCGGGCCAGTGTTTTGCTTGAAAAGGCCTTTCAGTGTGACTGAGCCAGGACTCCGTGGCTCCGGTTCAAATGCCCCACGAGTTGCCGGGGCTCCGTGCTGAGCAAGTCAAGAGGAGGTGAGAAAGTCACACAGACCGTCAATGCCACCTTCCCTGAGCCCCAAAGTGGGGGGGCCAAGTAGACACTGTTTGTACAGATTTGGGGTTTCGCACAAGACTGGAAGACGTGGCTCTGCAGATTCTTGATCTTTCACTGGATGATCCATTAGCAACTGCTTACCTTCCCTGAGCCCCAAAGTGGGGGGGCCAAGTAGACACTGTTTGTACAGATTTGGGGTTTTGCACAAGACTGGAAGACGTGGCTCTGCAGATTCTTGATCTTTCACTGGATGATCCATTAGCAACTGCTTCACGCCAACAAGGAACCGCATCCCAGCGCACGTTACTGTCCCAAAGCCATTGGAGCCCTGTCCAGCACGGGCCCTCTCCTTAGGAACACACTCACCTGCACCGAGCCTGCATTCCTCTCCTCCCCCTCCCTTCACATCTGGTTCCCTGACAGCTCAGCTCCCCGTCCCAGCTTCCCCTGCTGTGCACTCTCCAGGCCCTGCCACCTCCTGCCTGGACACTGCCTCGGCCATTCTGCTAAACCTGCTGCAAGAGCCTCAACATCCCCAGGCCTGGCCTTGGTCTGCATGTGTTGGCAGCCCTAGGAGGTCAGCGGGGATCAGGGTCCACATGGACAGGAGTGCTCATCCCTCTGCCCTGGCTCACGCTCACATCCTCACAGTATTTGTTCCACTGCACCAGGTGGAAAGCATGTGACAAAACCCCTGAGCGCTGTACACGGAGACCATCTGACCCAATGGGTTTACTCTTGGGTTTAGAGAGGAAGAATCCTCTTTCCAACTGAGTCAAGCAGCGCGCTCTGTGCTTACACGTACTGACTCGCTTATCCTCACAGCAACGCTATGGGTGGGAAGAAAATAGTCTTCTCTCCATTTTCCAGATGAGGAAATGGGGGCATAGAGAGGTACTTGCCCATGGCCACAGAGCTGGGAGGTGCTATGGCCGTTCCCCACACGCTTCAAGCTCTCTGCCTTCTGGGCTGAACATTTCACTGCTGGTGCAAGAGCTTCCAGAGCCCCCTTTTCCTCTGCCAGAGAGACTGCAGTGGCTGTCCCCTCAGCCTGGGCTCTGGAGTGAGGAGGCGTGGTCAGGGCTGGGCAGGTGTCTGGACTCCCAGACCCCAGGTCTTTCCAGCACACCTGGAGCCTTTGGTCTCAAGGTCCTAGGAAATAACCCTATGCCAGGCTGCACCGTGGCTCTCTTCCTGGTGTCTGTCTCTGTCCAGAGGGGGTGTCAGGTCACACCGTCTTATGGAAATCCACAGGAGCCCCCCCTGTAGTCCTGTACATAGGCCCCTTCTCTCCTTTCCAGTGAAACCTTGTGCTTTGGAAACCATCCTGTCACCAACCCTAATTCCTTCTTTTTTTGCCAAGGAGGGCAGAGCAAGGCCACTGGCCCCTCTGTGTTCTATACAGACAGGAGAGAGGGAACAGTGCCTGGGCCTCTGCGCCTTCTAACTCAGGACTTGGCCACCCCATGGGCTGTGTCCATTGCAGGCATACCCCAAGTGTCTGCCCTAAGACACACACGCACACACGTACATATGCATGGCATACTTGCCCACGCAGGGTTGTCAGGGCCAGTTTAGGAGCCAAATAACAGCAGTATTCTCCTAATTTATAATCCGTCCTTTCTTTGAACCATAAACAGTACTTTCTAGCCCAATCACTTCCCACCCACCGCATTTGACAGACTTGGTTCTGGCTGCTAATAAAGAGGTTTCAGCCTTGAAAAATGAGTTTGCTACTATGGAGGCAATGAAAAAGAATGTGCTTTGAGGTCTCAAAGGAGGTTCCCAGAGTAGGGTCCAGACGTGTTCCTGGGCAGTGGAAGCCAACACCACCAGAAGCAGTGCTGAATCCTGTGGGTGACTTGGGCAGAGGAGAGTGGCAGGGTGGCAGTGACACACTCAGACATGTGTCTGTGTGGCTACCCCTTCTGCATAGCCTTACCTCACCCTTCCCCACTGCCTGGACACCCGTGGCCTTGACTGTCCGCTCATTTCCTACATGGGCACATGACTTCCCCAAGCAGAAAAACATCAAGGTTACATGTTAATTTGGTATTCCCCAGATGCCCAGCACACTGTTGGGTGGCTGGAATCCACTGGGGGTTATGTGGCAGTGACCACTTGAGGGACCTCTGACTCACCAAAATGACCAAGGTTGAAACCAAAAGGGCCACACGGGGCCTAATGGTCTAGGTAGCTCTGCAGAGCTGCTGAGCTATGTGCCTTTACTGAAGCAACGCACATCAAGAGTTCAGAGCTTTGGCAGGATTTATTGAGAGTGGGTTTTATATACCAAAAGGGTGCTGGGCTTTTATCTGTCACTGGCAGGTGTCACGGCTGGTGGTCTCTTTATTGCCATCAGTTGGTTGGCCAGACTGCAACAACCACAATAGCCACAAGCAGCAATAAAATCACCATTATCATCCCTGGAAAACAGAAGCAGAAAATACCTCTTTTAATGATCCATACCAGAAAAGCATCATGCACTTCACTGAGTATCTTCAGAGAGGATACTGGATACGGTTCTCCAGTGTGTCATCCCTGAAAAACAGAAGCAGAAAATACCTCTTTTAATGATCCATACCAGAAAAGCATCATGCACTTCATTGAGTATCTTCAGAGAGGATACTGGATACGGTTCTCCAGTGTGCGGCTCCCTCCGTGCCTTCAGTCACGCTCGGGTGGGGGCTGGGCTGGGAGCAGCCTGGCACTGCTGCTGCATGACTCTGGCTCTGCAGGCTGGTAGGTGCAGAAGGCTGGGGCTCTTGGAAACTGGAAACAGCCCTCACCACCTCGAGAAGTGGGCCAGCGCTCTGATTCCAAGACATGCGGGGACCTGGGTGGGGCCAGGCCACCCACTCGATACTCAGGCAAGGAGGACTGTGCACACTAAGCCCCTGGCTGTAGCTTGTGTGTGCAGCTTAGACCACAGGGGGTTGTGGCAGCTGCTGCAGACGGCCTCCCTTGTTATCAACTGGATCATGCATTGATGAAGCATTGACAAAGCAAAAGGCTTAAGAGTTTACAAAGAAATAGTAACTCTAGAACCCATTTTCTCCACTATCCACATGACTTCACCTTGTCTTCTTGAGTCCAAGATCCTTATGCCTCCCATCTGTAAAAATATCCCCCAACAGAGGGACTTTTCTTCATATATATTTTTTTGTATTCATATTTTTCAGTTTTATACTTCCTAACCTTCTTGAATGGAAAACACGAAGGAGAGCACTGGCCCTCACAACCAGTCTGCCCCCCGAGCCCAGCTCTGCCTGCCAGCCCCACACAGGGTCACGAGGCTTTTGGCCACCAGGACTGCTCACTGCAGACTGAGGAGCTGGTTCGGAGAAGGGCCGGGATCCACACAGTCCAACTCCTGACTCTCCTATGTTATGCAGCCACTGGGGCATAACTGATCTCAGTAGCTAGACTGTACTCTAGGTAACCACTGGCCACATCTGGCTATTTAAGTCACAATTAATTAAAACTGAAGTTAAAAAATTAACTTCCTCAATTGTGCCAACCATATTTCAAATGCTCCATAGTCACATGTGGCCAGTGGCTACTGTATTAGTGACAATAAAGAACATTTCCACCATCGCAGAAAGTTTTATTGGACAGCACTGACACAGTATATGGGTTTTGGTTACTTTATTTAGTGCTGTATCCCCAGCGTCTACAACAGTGCCTGGAGACTCAATATGTATTTGCTGAATAAATGAATAAACGGCTGCTCAATGTCTTTAAACACTCACTTGACACTTAGTTTCTCACATCAGGAATTCTGTTTTCCCTTCTTCTTGAGTAGGTTTTGTTAAATTATATTTTTTCTGGGAAACTGCCTGTCTTTTTCTGAGTATTCAAAATTACTGGCATAAAACTTTTTGCTATATTATCTAACAAACTAAACACTATACAGTCATATACCATAATACAACATTTAGGTCAACGATGGACCACATATACCACGGTGGTCCCATAGGATTATAATGGAGCTAAAAATTCCTATCGCCCTACTGACCTTGTACCCGTCATAACGCTGTAGCACAAACATTACTCACGTGTTTGTGGTGATGCTGGTGTAAACAAGCCTACAGCTGTACAATGTGTTTTGTAAAAGAGTTATACAGTTAAACAAAATTTTGAAGTTTATAAATTTTAAAAGTTATAGCTAAGGTTAATTTATTGAAGAAAGAAAAATATTATTTTACAAATTTAGTGCAGCCTAAGTGTACAGTGTTTACAGTCTACAGTTGTGCACAGTAATGTCCTTGGCCTTTGTATTCACTCACCACTTGCTCACCGACTCACCCAGAGAAGCTTCTAGTCCTGCAAGATCCGTTCATGCTAAGTGCCCTGTACAGGTGTGCCTTTTAAAAAAATCTTTTATATTGTTTTTTTTTTTTGTACTGTATCTTTTCTATGTTTAAATACACAGATACTTACCATTGTGTTACTATTGCCTATAGTATTCAGCACAGTAACATGCGGTACAGGCTTGTAGCCTGGGAGACAGAAGCGATCCCAAACAGCCTAGGTGTGTAGCAGGCTACCGCATCTAGGTTTGTGTAAGTACACTCTATGAAGTTTGCACAACAACAAAATCACCTAATGACGCATTTCTCAGAGCACGTCCCCATCATTAAGCGATGCAAACTGTACTGTGTCTACGTCCCTCTTTTCATTTTTAACACAGCTAATTTGTGCATTCTCTTTTTTCCTTGACCACCTTGCCGCAAGCGTGTTTCTTTTTATTACTCTTTTCCAGGAACAAGTTTTGACTTTGTTGACCAACTCATTTCTTCATTTTGTTTTATTATTTTCTGCATTTATTTTTATTAATCCTACTCATAAACTTTCTTTGGGTTTACTTTGTTATTCTTTCTCTAACTTCTTGAAAGTTAGCTCATTCATTTTCCATCTTCCTTCTAAATATTATGCCTCTAAGCCTACAAGTTTTGATATTAAAAAATTCCATTGTTGTTAGTTTCTAAATTCTAAATATTAAAAAATGTTCAACAATGATTTCTTCTTTGGCAAAATTCCATTGTTGTTAGTTTCTAAATTCTAAATATTAAAAAATGTTCAACAATGATTTCTTTGGCCCAATAATTATTTAGAAGCGTGTTTGAAAATTTCTAATTATACTGAAACATGCTTATCTATCTATCTATATATATATTTTTAAACTCTGAGGTAACGCACTTTATTTTGACATGAAAATATCTGACTTCTGCTGGTGACAAAGTCACAAGTACTACTAATATTACTGCGGTTTGTTGCCTACGTTTGTAATTGAAGGAAATACTAAATCTCAATTAGATGTTAGTGAAAACAAGAATGAGATTTGATTTTCCATCCAAGTTCCTGAATTCTATCCACAGATCCTCAGGGTTCAATGTAGATCAGGTAGTGTAAATTTTAAGCCCAACCCACATAAGCACAGCCTGCCCACAGTTTTGAATATTGAAAAAGGACTTAAAGAATATATGGCAAGCTTCCACGTTATCTCCCGGTGATACTGAGTGAATTTTTTCTAATACAGCCTCTTTCTCTGATGAGCCAGTCTTTTGAGAGTCCTTCCTTTCGGGGATTTAAGGTCTTCACGTGGACACGTCTTCATGTGGACATAAACCTAAGCCTCTACCTCAGGAATCTGCAGACTGCAGTCTATGAACCAAATCTGGCTGTGGTCTGCTTTTGTACAACCCATGAGCTAAGAATGGTTTTTATATTTTTAAAGGGTTGTCAAAAAAAGTAAAAGAAGGAGATGTGACGCACCATCTGTGGTCTGCCCAGCCCAAACCCTTTATTCCCTGGCTGCTTCCAGCAGTCACCGGCCCTGCTCTGCATCACGATGACTGATAACGACCCAGCTGCAGCATCAGTTCCTTCACTTGGGCTCTGGTTTTCAATTTTCTCTTCGTTTCTTTCATCTAGGGATTTCCTTTCTTCCTTGTAATTCCTTGTAAATTCAGTTGTGTGTTAACATTTGGGTGTGGGGTTATAATATTTTATCTAGCATCATTTCAAAATGCTTGTAGTGAGGGTGAGGGTGTGTGTGTGTGTGTGTGTGTGTGTGTGTGTGTGT
>NW_007726310.1:211059-212738 GCF_000696425.1 Galeopterus variegatus | reverse complement strand
GTGTGTGTGTGTGTGTGTGTGTGTGTGTGTGTGTGTGTGTGTGTGTGTGTGTGTGTGTTAGTATCATCTTAGTCCATCTTCTTGCCAGAACCAGACGAAGAGATCCTCTTTTCATTCATTTCTGCCTCCAGAAACATCTTCAGGTTGACCAGAAGCTCCACCTGGGCAGGAGTCGCACTCCTTCTTGGTCAGTTGGTC
This sequence comes from Galeopterus variegatus, assembly GCF_000696425.1. Lineage (NCBI taxonomy): Eukaryota > Metazoa > Chordata > Mammalia > Dermoptera > Cynocephalidae > Galeopterus > Galeopterus variegatus. The sequence continues at coordinate 212,540 of NW_007726310.1, read as the reverse complement.
ACACGTGTGCTGTTTGTTGAAAACTTGTTCCTGGCAGGGGTGGAAGGTTTATGTTGTACAGAATCAGGAGAAGACAAAGGGAATGGAGGCAGCAGACACACAGAGGTGGCATGTGGGGCCAATTACTGGCACTCCGGAGCCGGGGCTTACCCTGGGACAAGGCAGGGTGCTGAGTTTTTGAGGAAATAAGGGAGATGATGAGAGGTGTTTTAAGAAGAGGTGTGTTCCTGGGGCTCTCAGGCAGGATCCCAGCTGGGAGAGCGCTGGGGGCCCGAGGAGCTCCTGGGCAGAAAGGTTCTGGACCGAGGCTAAGAAGGCCCGGAGGAGAGGTCGATCAAAGTGACCTTGAATTTTCAAAGCAGGGTGATTATAGGGATAGCAGAACAAGAGATGAGAACAAAGAAATGAAGAACAACAACTGATTAGGAAGAAGAAAACGTACATCTGGTTTTAGTTTATGCACACGAAGCCTGGAATCCCCGGGAAGAGGCCTGCAGGCATGGGCAGTCACCGCCGTCTCTGACGTGGAACTCTGCAGTGGTGGCCTAACCTGCCTCTCGCTTTACTCAGTCGTTGTCCACAATGGAGCGGGAACAATCTTTATAGAATGTCAATGAGATCAGGTTACCTCCTTGCTTAAAACCCTCCAGTGGCTAAACTGAGATGCAAACTCTACATTGGCCTAGGAGGCCCTGGACGAGCTGGCCCCTGCTCCTGGCAGCCGCTCTCTGTGCCCTGTCATCCCAGCCTTCTTCGGTTCCCCCAATATGCCATGCTCCCTCCACTCCCCGGCCCCTGCACAGCCTGAGAGCTCCCCCCTTGGCCTCGTTAATGCCCCAAAACTCAACATCAGTGTCGCTTCCTCAAGGAGCTCCTTCCTCACCTCCAGCTGACTGTGTGCTCTTCATTCCTCTAGGTCTCCACAGGAACCCTTATTAAATCATTGATTAGGTACTCAGGTGGTTACTATCTGTCTCCTCCCCTGGCACATGAGCATCTACAGCAGGGACGGTGCCTTCTCGTTCATCACCATATCCCCAGTACCTAGAACAGAGCCTGGCACACAAAAGAGGCGCTACATATATATGTTTAAATAAATGAGTAAATGTACTGAATATCTGGAAGGGACAAAAAGAGGTGATAAGACACAGAGGGAATAGTCAACAGGGAGGAAGAAACTGAGAAAATGTATCAAGGAGGCCAGTTGATGAGCAAATTCAAAAAGTGGTCAATATCCACCAACAAATACTGAAGAGACACCAGGAAGACAGAGAAAGGCTCCTGGGTTTCGGAGAACTTCCATAGCACAGCGTGAGCAGAATGGCGGGTGGGTCTACTGGAACTATTATTAGTACAGCGATTCCTTTTTAAGCTGCTCATTTTTCCATCACAGAAACTGAATTAGACAAATGGTGCCAAGTGAAGGCATGACAGGGCACACAATACCTATGACAAATGAACATGCACTTCAGATACTGACG
>NW_007726310.1:199367-210546 GCF_000696425.1 Galeopterus variegatus | reverse complement strand
CAGTTGATGAGCAAATTCAAAAAGTGGTCAATATCCACCAACAAATACTGAAGAGACACCAGGAAGACAGAGAAAGGCTCCTGGGTTTCGGAGAACTTCCATAGCACAGCGTGAGCAGAATGGCGGGTGGGTCTACTGGAACTATTATTAGTACAGTGATTCCTTTTTAAGCTGCTCATTTTTCCATCACAGAAACTGAATTAGACAAATGGTGCCAAGTGAAGGCATGACAGGGCACACAAAACCTATGACAAATGAACATGCACTTCAGATACTGACAGCTGAGACGGTAAATTGATAAGATGTGATAAACTGGGTTCTTGTCCAAAGATGAAAAGGGGGACTTTAAGAGCAATGACAAATAGGACTTTTATATTTTAAACCCTTTCTGAGCAAACAGGGGTCCTCTGAGAGGAGGGTCTTTCAAGGTGGCAAGTGACAGTGATAAGCCAAGCCAACTTTAGCCTTTTAGATTCTTTTGGTCAAAGAGAAGGTGTTTGTATACTTTATCACTGCAATCCTTCCTCTCAAAGAAGTCTGGCCTTCTTGGAATGTGATCACAGCTTTGGCACCTCTCTGAATGCAGCCGTCTCTGTCCTCCAAAGGATGTTTCAGAAAGAGTAAACAAGGATCTTTTTAAAGCCTGGGAAAGCTAAGCCACGCCATACACAGAGTACTCACGCATGCCAGGGTTTGTACTAGTGCTACGGGTGTACTGCCTCACTTAATTCTCTGCAATAAATAACCCTCATCTCTGTTTTAGATATGAGGAAGCCGGGTTCTGGAAGGTTAATTCTCCCACCTAAGACCCTACAGCTGGTAAGAGGAAGAGGTAGGATTGGAGGCCAGCAGGGTCAGAACCCTCAGCACATGCTCTTAACCCTTCTCTGCAGCAATGGAGCCATTCGGGGGGCTCTGACTCAGGACAGAGTGAGTGTGGGGTTGATCAGGGAGAGGAGCCCAGACTCCTTAGGGCTAAAAAACTGGGATAAAGAGTTTCTTCTCTTTTTATCTTCTCTTTTCTTTTTGTCTCCCTCCTTTCCTCCCTTAAGTGTTTATGGTGGAAAATTTTAAACATGTAGAAAAGTAGACAGAAGAATATACCGAAATCAGTTCTGACAAGACCAATTCATGGCCAGTCTGGTTTTACCTGCACCCTCACCTGCTCCCTGTCTCCAGTGCATTATTTTGAAGCAAATCCCAGACATATTTCATCTACAAATATTTCAGTAAGAATCACTAAAAGATAAGACCCCATTTAAAAAAAAAACACTGCCACAAATAACCACAGAGGGTTTGATATTTCCTAAAGCTGAAGGCAGGGGAGGGCCTCCAGCACCTCCGATGTAGGAAAGTGGTTCTGGCCTCGAGGACTCAGGAGACCATCCTCCTGCATAGACACAAGAAGAACTGGAATTGTACTCAGTCCGTGTGAAAGGGGAACTTATTTCTTCTGACTCCAAATAGTGCTTAAACCTCAGGGGGTCTAGTCATCCATCCCCCAGCTGAGGAAATGTTTGACATTTCAGAACGAGGAAAGACAGTTGAACTTCTGGGAACCCGCCAACTGCTTAAACAATGAGCGCTCTTTGCCCCCAGCGCTCGCCCCAGACACCTGGCGAGGCTCCTGCCCACGGCATCGTCTCCTCCACACTTCCCCCGGCTCCTGCCTGGTACCGCTGGCACCTGGCGAGGCAGATTTTCCCTTCCAGTACTCAAGAGTCCCTTTCAGGGGCAGGCATGGGACACCACAGTTACCAGAGTGGAAAAAAATGTCCAATTCCTTTGGTCAGTTTACCAGATGAGTATTACTCAACCACTTAGAATATTTACAAGTCCAGCTCATGGCAATTAAAAAAAGATGTAAGAAAACAAACTCCTTTTCAAAGTGGGAGAGGATATTAAACACAGTCTCTCAGGAACAGTGTTGTGTTTTCTGAAGATTGTTCATCTGGATTAATGGTCCATACTTTTTTCCAGTGAAACACTGGAAACCAGCAAGTTATGGAGCTTGTGCTGCCAACACCTCTGCCGCAGTGGAGAGTAGGTAACAGCTCTTAGAACTTACTGACGTGGAGGAAGAGAGGAGGAAGGCAGGAAATATGCAGTCTTGCTTTTCTTGAGAGTGAGGAGCAGATCTCTGTACCGACCACTGCTACCCTGTAGCTGCAGGAAACTGTGGGAGAGGAGGGGATGGGGGAGTGTGGGAATGGGCAGCAGGATGAGATGAGGGCAATTTTATCTAGAAGTCATTTTACCTGGTTTTGTCACAAGGGAGGCCATCCTGGCTGCCTGATACTGTTGGTTATTTTGAAACAAAATATAAATTCTTATTGTCTGCCTGTATTTCACACTGGAAGAGTCAGGGCCAACAAACAACCCCCGTGCAGGAGACACTTATGAATGTCTCCTATAGCTTTTTCTGTTTTTCCCCCTTTCAGTTGTGCCGTCAATAGGTGACATTTGCTTATGTATTAACCAGTTGGTTCTCACAGATCAAACAGATTTCTTGCAGCAGACTCCAGAGCTGGGGTGGGGAATAAGCAGGAGAAGAGACAAAACTGGAATATTTGTTTTCAAAAGTTCATGTAAATGTTTCCTTTAATCCCATTACTGGGTAAATAAACTAAGAAAAGAGTAGATGCCGTGCAGAGAAGGTGAATGTATTTACATTCTGATCTGCAGACTGAACGGCTGGAGAACTGCAGTTACCCTTGAGATTGCCGCCTACACCTGCCTGCCCACTCTGCAGCTGTTGGCGCTGCGGGTCGGCCACCGGCTGTGGACACAACTCCAACTGAACTAGCAGCTTAGCTGGGCTGGGAGAAGGCAGGCACTGGTGCTGGGGAGAGAGGCACCTACCTGCCTCTGACCCTAAGTCTATTTGACCCCACAGTTCTACATTTTAACTTCCCCCAAATGACGCTATCATTAAAACACTGCAAAAGTCTTCTCTGGTTTTCTGAGTTTGGTTTTGTTCTTAGCTTGGCATCCAGCTCATCCCTCCAAGCTGTCCTTTCTCTGTTTTCTGGACCAAACTTCCTCTGCAGCTGCAGGGGGTTACCCTCCATCTCCTCAATAGACCTGGCTTTCTCTGCTTGCTCCCCTTGGCTCACAGCCTTACCCCAGTCTCAGCCTCACCCGGGGCCAAAGCCTTGAATGCTCAGCTCAGATTCTACTCCCTCCTTAAAGACTGCTCAGCCCTCAAACATCCTGCATCCCTGGAAACTGAGGATCATTTACAGCAAGGTTACTGCTCTTGAACAATGGTCCTCCATCTTTAAATTCTTATATTATTTACTAACATTTCTTTCCTTAGGCCACAGGATCTCCAAAAATAAGGATCATGCAGTCCGATGTGGGGGGAGCACCCCTGGTTTTACAGTGAGGGAGCCCTGACTTCAAATCTGCCACTAACTAGCTGTGGGATGCTGGGAAAGTTTCTTAACTCTCCGAGTTTGGTTCCATCATCTGTAAAATAGACTAAAACATACCAACTTCATAGGCTTGTTGTGAAGATTCGATAAGATAAAGTACATGAAACTGCTGGAGCATGACTGACACTCAATGCATGGCAGCCATGTCGACAGTGATGACTACTCCACTGCCTAGGAATGGTGCCTTGTGGATGGCAGATGTTCCATAAAAGTCCTACAAGGAGCTGGTCTCTCGGTTTAACAACAGAAATAAAATGTCATTTATTCCAGAGGAGGAGGAACAGGAGCAAAAACAGAGGAACACCTGGGTGGCATTTAGTGTAGCAACAGAGAGAGCAATTCTAGCCGAGGTCCGGTGGTGATGAGCGTCCAGGAAAGGTTGGAAGTTCAGAGCGGAATATCTGGCAGCATCCGTTTAGTTATTAGCTACAGGAAGGGCAGCTGGGCTGGGCGAAATTCTGGCTGGAGTCAAAAGGCAAGCGGAGCACAGCCAAGTGGACACCAGGTGAGAGGAGCTGTGAAAAACTGAAACGTGAAAAGCCTTTGAGGAAGCGGAGGTCAGAGCGGGGGCACACGTGGAGGACCGGGGTCATGGGCAGGAGAAGGAGGAGGTTAGAGCAAACCAAAAGGGAAACCCAACATGAGAACACGTTCAGCTGCATGGGAGAAGGGGCAGAGTTGTGCTGGCCCAAATGACGATAATCCTCACGACAATGCAGATGGTAACGACAGCAGCATAACCGGAACGGCGGTCTACGACAGGAGTCCTGTGGTGCCATTAGGACGTGTGATCAGAAAGTTCCACAGCGCTCCGATCCCGTATTATTCTCACCATAAGACAATTTCCCCCGTTTACAGGTAAGAGAAGGGGACTGGGAAGCTGAGCCTACCGCCCAGGACTGCACCCTCCGCACTGGCAGCAGGCCCATGGCAGGCCCACAGCAGGCCTGAGTCCGGCCAAGTGGCCTCATCCTCTGGGAGAGAGCACCCAGAGCTTGGGGGTCGGGACGGGGGTGTTCAACCTGGGCAGCCACGGAGGTCCTACAGGATGAAGGTGGCAAGCCATGGACTGTGACATACAAATGAAGGTGTGACTCTCAGAGAAATACACGAGAAAGCAAAAAAAATCAGGCACCGAACAGAATCTACTTGTTTTGGTTCTGACTAAAAACAGAGCAACACTGGAATAAAACAGATCTTAATTTTATCTCAGTCTTGTGTCACGCTGACTGAATGTAATAAACAGTCTCTGCCCTGAGACAAGCTTAGGGTCTAGGAACACAGGACGGTGGGCACAGGAGGGGCTGGCTGGCCCCAGCCTGGCCCTTGCTAGCTTCTGCGAGCATGCTGCCCAACACCCCTGCCTTCAGCTTCCTCAGGGGTCACGTGGGACAGTGCACACACTTCTCAAGGCTGCGGAGGGTACAGGACATTTTGTAATGGCCCAGGGCCTAGCGCGTGGCTGGTGCTGACTAAATGTTGGCTGCATTCTTCTGACAAGTACCAGCTTCCTGAAGGTAAGAACTGTTGTCTTTTCTGAGGTGAATTTGTAGAATGGCCAGGGCAGTGCCACCAAGTATGTCTAAGCTGGATTTGTGCTGAGGTGACACTGGGAGGAGAGAGGCACTTCACACTGGCAACTCGCCCCTCTCCTCTGAAGGCTGAGCCCCCACCTGTAGAGAATTCACCTCCCCAGCCCCATGCTGGTGCCCTGTCACCATGCTGACAAGAGGCCGTACTCTGTGGAAACACAGAAACCTGAAAAGAATCAACTCTAGAAAGAAGGTAGCAACTGCAGGAAAAGAGAGTGGTGTAGAGAGACATCTGGGGGCCAGAGAGAGCAAGAGAATTCTCAGCAGGAACAGGAATCAGCGAAGGGGACCTGGAAGGAGTGAGGGGTTCAGATGAGGAAAAAAGGGACTGACCTAGAAACAGGAAATTAAAAGGAACTGGCACTGCAAGAGATGGGCAGAGGAGCTGGATGGGCACCAGCAGAGACCTTATGGGGGAGGTCATAGTGCCAGCCAGGGCAAGTCAGATCGCGAGGGGTCAGGCTTGTGGGTCAAACTGTCCCAATTTACCCAAGAGAGTTAGACTCATCCACACCAGCAATGAACTCAAACACTGTTCGTTGAGTGCCTGCTGTGCATCAGCTCCAACGGGTGTAGAGGTGCACACTAGGCCCCTCATGGGTCTGTCCATCTCAGGAGAGAGGCAGAAAATAAGCCCCATTCCTACACCCCCAAAACAAAAGCAAAACTCTGCCAATGATAATGGTTCCTTAGGGGGAGTATGTAAAAACTCAGCCATTATTGTTGCTTCCTGCGCAGAAAGTGCTGAGTAGCTTCTAGGCCCCATCTGTGTTCCCAAAGTGTTATTCATTTCCCTTCCCTGAAATAAGGTCACCTCAGCAATCGCCATGATTCAACAGCAGAATTCAATTGCAAATAGATAATCCTTCACATCAGCAATCAAAAGCTACGTATTATGAGTTGTCAAGGCAATAATTTAATGCCAATTCTCTGGCACATCAATATTTGCTAAGAAATATCCCCTCACTGTGCCGCATGTTACCCCTGGGGATGTGAATCTGACTGGAGTCTGGCAGAAATTCAAGTGTTTTTGAAAAGACAGTCAGGAACTCTGTTATGGATATCTTGTTTTGACAATTCCCTCTTGACTAAGTGTCAAAAGATTTCTGGATGGCTCCAGTCAGGCTATGGATTCACCATTAAAGACCCCTTCATTTGTCCTGCTTGTACCGGGATACGTCACCTGGCACCAATTAGGGACAGCTGGCAAGACAACACAAGGGCACTGCTGCCAAAGTTCTAACTCAGGTAGAGAAAGGCAGAGCAGAGGTACAGCTATCAAGGTAATGCACTGTCAATACATCAAATGCTTATCCCATCTGATTTGGTAAAAGCAAATCATTTGATTTGATCATTTGACCAAGGTACAGCTGAACTGAGTCACTGAGTTCCAGACCTCAAAACAACACATTCTCGGGGTGGCCCAGTAGCCCCGTCTGTTCAACTTGACCCTCCCTCCATATACACAGTTGATGGGATGGAACCCAGGGGAGGCCAGCCAGGTTCTCTTCTCCAGGAATTTTGGATTTTGAACTGGGCAGTTGGGGCTCAGTCTCAGTAATGGTAAGACTCCAGAGGAGTGGGCCAAAAACTTAGCCCAAAGGTCCCAGGACCTGCCTCTGTTCTGACTCTTCTTAGACTCAGTTGGCTCAATTATCCCTTAGATTCCCACAAGTAACCCAACATCACTCAAATAAATTACATGCTTTTACTTGTAACCAAGATCTTTCAGTAGAGAGGTCATCAGCACAAATAACTATTTGTCTCTAGTTATTTGGAAAAATATAAGAGTAACACAAGAATGATTTCGCTTTACTAGTTAAGTCTTGAAAGGACAGTTCAAAGGTGTTGTTGCTCCTGAGGGCACCTTGGTCAAATGATCAAATCAAATGATTTACTTTGAATGGGCTGAGGTCCTGACAAAAATAGATGTCACCATGAAGAGGACTTCCCAGATACCTAACTCTTATCTTTCACAGTCACATGTCCTGTTATTTCCTGAGGGCACCTTGGTCAAATGATCAAATCAAATGATTTACTTTGAATGGGCTGAGGTCCCGACAAAAATAGATGTCACCATGAAGAGGACTTCCCAGATACCTAACTCTTATCTTTCACAGTCACATGTCCTGTTATTTTATTTTATTTTATTTATAAGTATTCTTGGATTGATGCTGTAGATGTCCTGAAGAGTCACAGTGACATAAGAGATGGGCTCAAGTTCTGGGGTAAGAGGTATTTGGAGCAAAGATCAGGGCAGAGAGCTCCCCCTCTGTAAATAAAGTTAATAAGAACACGCTGGATGGGGCAAACAAGTTGCTTACAGCCTTCCCATTGGGGATCCCTCCTTCCAGGGCACACCATGTGTGGGGCCCATCGGGTGCCTGGTTCAGGCAGGTCCCAGGCAAATGCACATTGCTCCTGCCACCGTGGTGCTTCTAGCAAGAGTCATGTCCATCACCATTACTGGCTCTAGGTACTGAGCTGCTCAATAAATGTTTACTCAACAAATGAAAAAGGAGGTCCCTGCTCCTGAGGTGATTAGGAAAGCAAAAATAAGACTGAATCCTCTGTGTTGTCTCTGTAGTGTCTTTTGATTTAACAAATATTGACAGAGCACCTACCAGGTACTGTTCTAGGCACTACGGATACGGCAAGGAACTAAACAGAAAAAAATCTCTGCCTTCACTGAATTGATGTTCTAGTGTGTGTGTGGAGTGGGGGGTGCAGTAGGCAATGACAGACAAAAACCAAAATATGTAAATTATGTCTTGTACTAGAAGGTGGTAAGTGCTATGAAGAAAAATACAGCTTCTCTCTTCCTGTTGTGTATCCTGGGAGTAGCTCAAAGGCATATATCCCCTTTCCTGCAGGTTCCAGGGGAATGGGGGGGGAGGGAATGCTAATACTTTCAAGAAACCAGCCGTCCTACAGTGGGATTTGGAAACATATTGCGGGTAAGACTAGGGTGCCTTCCTCCATGGTATCAGGAAACTGCCATACTTAAATGTTAATAATACGTAAGCTTAGAAATAACATATTACCAAAGTTTGCTGGAATGAAGGGTGATGTAATGACAACTAGAAACAGAAAGGGGACTTATTATGGAGTGTATAAAAAGGAGAGTTGGAGAGGAAGAACTTGTCGATGGGTTCCAGCATTTTCCAGGACAGGGGTACCCCAGCCAGAGAACTGGGACCTGCTTGGTCTGTGGGGACACATAGTCTTACGTGAGACGAGAGGCAGTGTGCTGCTTCTTGGACGGCAGCTCAGATGGCTTGTCTTGACCATTCTACACTCAAATGAAAGTGCGCTTCCTAAACTGAGGGCTGTCACCTTTATTAGGGCCACTTCACTTAATCATGGAGCTGGCTGAGAGTTGCAAAGTGCTGGCCGCCAGCTGGTTGCTGGAATCGAGAGGAAGCTGGTTCATGGTGGCAGAAGTAGGATGAAACAGTAGACATACGATGTCACCAAAAGTTTGGATGAATTCGGGTAAATGCATTTCCAATAAAGTGGGATCACTAGCACCACTTGTGGTGCTTTGGGAGGAGAGCTACTCTGTCATCCTAGAGGCCACATCTGCCCTCACCTAATCTTAGCATTCCTGTGGCCTCCAAGGTGACATGGACTATATATAACCAAGGGCCATGGTGGGAAGGGCAGAAGAAAGATGACTGTTTAGGGCTGTGGGAGAAAAGAAAAATAAGGGCTGGTGAGAGAGCAGCCAGACGTGGGCCTTCCATTTTCAGAGCTGAGTCTTTCCCCAACTAACCAGAACATATGTCATATTATTCAGTGTGCCTGTGAAGCCTGTCTCCATCACTGAGGCAGAAAAGCAGGCTCTACTGTGTTTGAAAGGTCACCCCTGCTTTCAAGTGGTCCCCATTAAGCAGTCTGAAGCTCTCTGGCCCACTAACTTTCAGCACTGGGTGTCACTTCCCATGTGTGCAGCAAAATGACCAAGGACGTGAATGTAGGAACACACGTGTGTGAACAAATACAAGGCTTCACCCTTTGGGAAGCCGTGCAGACTAACAACTGAAGCTGCACCGTGGGCTGGGAAGTCAGACTGCACACATTCAAATCACAGCTCTTCACTTGGGTAAGGAACCCAATCTTCTAATCCTAAAACTGGGAGAATAATAACCTTAGCTCACAGAGCTGTCCTGGAGATGAAATGAGATAAAATGCTTAGCGCTGAGCACACTGCCTGGCACATGGCACCTTCTCAACTGACATTAGCTACTATTATTACCTACCGGAAATTGTTCTTGCCACAAAAGTGGCATTCACCATCACCCACCTTTGGATAGAAGACATGTTGATCCTCCCTATCTGTGATCACCTCATCTTCAGTGCTGCCTGTAGCCTCCCAAATGCGTAACACCACAGCAATAAAGGGACCTCTGAGGATCTGCTGGCCTCCTGCCCTTGGGCATGACTACACACAACTGCCAGACTTTCCTTGAAAACCTGTTTAGTGTTTCAGTCCGTTTAGTGTTGCTGTAACAGAATACGTGAGGCTGGGTAATTTACAAAGCAAAGAAGTTTATTTTGCTCATGATTCTGGTTGCTGGAAAGTTCAAGATTGGGCAGCTGCATCTGGAGACGGCCTCAGGCTGCTTCAACTCAAGGTTGAGAGCGGAAGGGGAGCGAGCACATACAAGAGATCATGTGGCAAGAGAGGAAGCAAAAGAGAAACTGAGGAAGCCAGACTCCTTAACAACCCACTCCCACTAGAGTGAGAAGTCACTCACCCCAGTGGGAAAAGCATTAATCTATTCATTAGGAATCCACCCCTATGACCCAAACACCTCCCACTAGGCCGCACCTCCCAACACTGCCAGATCTCAACACGAAGTTTGGTGGGGACAAATCACATCAAAACTATAGCACCTTCTCTAACACACTCTTCAAAGGCTCCAGCATGAAAACAGATTTTAAAATCTATGCTCACATAAAATTCTCCAACAGCCTGTATGTCTATGTATTTAAAAAAAAAGAACTAAATTAAGAGCACTTCAATAAAACACAATTCACATATTCCGTATCAGAAGGGACATGTGTCTTTTACCCAGAGTGCCCCAGCTGCTCTCCTCTCTGGGCCTGGGATCACTAATTTAACTATAACACTGCAGTGAGACGTGTGGCAGCAAGGATGAAACGAGCACTCCCCAGCACGCTCGTCAACTGCTAGCTTTTCAGCAGTAGCAGGATGAGAGCCATCAGAGTGGCACTTGTGGGCACCACCAAGATTGGTGGAGTGAGACCAAAAGCAGAGACTTCGACGCTGCTCTACACTGGATCACGAAAAAGGGCCTCTCACCAAAAACAGCACTGCGGCTTTACAGTTTGATCTAGGAAATACACGGGAGTGACAGGGCCAATGAGGCTGCAGAGCTGTCACACCAAGGGCATGGCATGAATACAGGTGTGTTCACACTGTGGAGTGAAGGAGCCTGTCTATCATGGGGGATGCTGCAGTGATGTCACCTCTGTTCAGTACTGTTCTCAAAAACTTTTCACCAGCCCCAAAGATGTCCTCCAGTGAACAGCATATCCTTGGAAGATCCGTAAAACTTGACCTTTGCATAGGGAGGCTGCTACTTTCAGAGTCTGTTGTTAGTGTAGCAGCAAACAGCGTTCCTAAGTGAAAACTTAGAGTAAGAACTGCCCTTCAGCCTCTACACAGCCCTGAGACACAGACCTGCAGGCGCTGTGAGTAGATTCAACAATGCCATCACTGAGTCCGCTAAAAACAAATGGATAAGATCCCAGGTTATAAATTCTAGAACATGGTTAGACTAAATACCATTCAGCAAGGATTCTATTGGCAAGAAGAATGCATAGAGGTATTTGAGGCCCAGGGATTCACCATAGCAGAGCTGAAAGATTGGAAAAGAGCTGCCTCGGAGGGAAGTGGCCTGAAGTGTGGCTAAAAACACTTTTGAGAGGGCCGGCCCGGTGGCGCACTGGATAAGTGCGCCGCTTGGGAAGCACGGCGGCGCTCCCGCCCAAGGGTTCGGATCCCACATGCAGACCGGTTCCCGCTCACTGGCTGAGCGAGGCGTGGGAGCGATGCCGAGGGTTGCGATCCCATTGCCGGTCCCCGGTCCGGTGCGGGGGCAACACTGAGGGTTGCGATCC
>NW_007726310.1:165902-198367 GCF_000696425.1 Galeopterus variegatus | reverse complement strand
AAAAAAAAAAAAAAAAAAAAAAAAAAAAAAAAAAAAAACACTTTTGAGACTAGGGCAACCGAGGTAGAAATCCTTCTTCTCTCCCTTCCTCCTAAGGTGTTCAATGTGTAAGGTGCTTAAATAGACCATGAAGGTACAGTTATAGAAAAGGCACACATGACCACAGCTGAATGTCATGGGTTACACGTTAGCCTATTCAAGCCAATACCAGGTATTTGCCTATGACACACCGTGCAAAAAACACAAAACATCTGCCTTTCACATGGTTGTTGTTAGTGCAAATAATAAAAGGTGTTTGAGGATAATATTAAAATGATGTCACCAACTTCTGCTTATCCATTCTTCTGGAAAAAAAGTAGGATAGACAATCCAAAATGTCAGATTTGGCTTTGAAATATTTGTTGGCTTACATTAAACATGATCTGTCAGCTATTTCAAAAGTCATTTCAAAGAAAAATTAAAAAGTTGAATTATGACACATTCCCAATGAAACGATCCCATTTTCTCACCTTGGCCTCCCACTCTCAACATGCCGCACTCTCTCACGCCTCTGTGCCTTGGCAGGAATCGTTCACACTGCTTCAGAGCCCTCTGCCTGCTTCTACGCACCCAGCACACCAACTCCAGCTTTAGGTCTCAGCTCAGAAACACTTCCTCTCCAGGGACACTCTTTCTCCTCAGGCCCAAGGCAGTCTTAAGACTGCTTTTCCTATGCTGCTTCTCCATACTGAACACATACGCAATGGAATTAACATATTACTTGGTTAAATGAACAATTAATTGGGTTCATGATTAATCTTTCCTGATAGTCTGTAAATTCTTTGAGACAATAGGCTGTGTGTTTCTGTATCTATATCCAGGGCATGTCACCACGTGTGCCTAGTACAGAGGTCACAGAATACATATTCACCATATATTTGTGTTTTGGTTGATTGGATAGCAGCTCACAGTTTAGACTCAAATATTGCCTGGAATATTAAGAGTCAGTAGTATGGATTTAAAATGACTTTCTTACCCAGTGGTAGTTAATGTGGGGATATTCTAGCAGCTAGAACAGTACTTGGCACATAGTAAGTGCTCAATAAATGTGTTGCATAAATGAATGAATGAATAAATGAATGAATGAAAGTATAAACTATCAATAAAACAGGTAATTAAGTATTGGATTTAAAGAACTATAAAAGGGTTCAAGTAAAGTAAGTATGGTGGGTACTGCCAAATTCAAAATCAAAATATTCCCCATTAGTAGTTAGTGATCTGAGTATAAAATTCTAGGAGAACATATTCAATATTTGCCTTTCAAATAAATGAAAAAAGTTACATATTAGTGAAAGGTTGGGATTTTTACCAGATGCTCATGAGTTTCTTTCTAACAGAGATGATTTAGAGTCAGAGTTTGTGTATTGAATCGAACAGCCCCAGTTCACATTTCATTCATTCCCTGTAACTTTTTTTCACTGTCTATTTGAAGACATTCCTGAGAAGGAGGCTACCAAAAGTTACCTAATGATAGAAATGTTTATGTTTACAGCATTGTTACTGATGGTGTGATCCAGGACCAGGCCCATCAGCTCACCTGAGAGCTTGTTGGAAATGCAACTTCAAGGTCCCACCCAGGAACCTGTGTTTGAACAAGCCCTCCACATGATTCTACTGGTGCTGAAGGTTGAGGACCTTGGTGTGGAGGTTAGAATCAAAAGCTCACTAGAAGTTCTCCACACCATGATATAGAATATTACTGTTACCATGACAGCAAAAACTGTGGCTTTCTGTGGGTACTATGGAGATACTGGGAGAGGGGTCCCGAGCTGGTAGGAAGACCTCTGTCTTGGGGGCAAAGCAGGTCCCGGTGACTATCCCTGCTGATGATGCACAGTGTTGTGCGAAGTGGAGCAGCCTGGGATGTGCTCGACACACAAAACTCATTTGCTATCATAATTTGGCCCGCTCCACACGCCAATATTCCCTCAGCCTCAGTCCCTCTGGATGGACAAAGTAGTTCTGTTCTGAGGAGGTCGGTAGGACCCACAGCGGCAGCTGGAGTGGCCAAAAGACTGTTCTTGCTCAGAATAAAGAGAATCAAAGTGTCATCTCTGCCAGATTGCCAGACTATTCTATTTAGCATTAGGTTGACACAGATGGCCTTGTCTGCTAAGGAACTCTGACTCCCTCTTCTTCCTCACAGAAGACCAAGGAGAGGCCCTAAGAGAGGAAGAAGAACTGGAGATGAGGACTACACAGCAGGAAGAACTGGTATAACTTCAGCTGCAAATGTGACCTCTAGATGCCAATGGGCCAGGGTGACATTTATTTCCCCGCATCAGGGGTCCTAATCTTGGATAACATTTGTATTTCTAGAGCACCCAAAGAACAAAGATTCCGGATTCTAAAGGTACAAATTAAGTCAAAAGGTGCTTTCCTCTCTCAATGTGCAGCGAGCCACGATTGTCTGCCTTCCCAGAGGGCACCCCAAAGCTTGCATGCTGAGCACCCAAAGAACAAAGATTCCGGATTCTAAAGGTACAAATTAAGTCAAAAGGTGCTTTCTCTCTCAATGTGCAGCGAGCCACGATTGTCTGCCTTCCCAGAGGGCACCCCAAAGCTTGCATGCCGGGGAGCAAGGTTTAAAGCTCAGGCGGCCTCTCTGTCACTGGCGTTCTTCAAGCACTGTGGGTGAGGAAATGAGAGAGGCCATGTCTAATGATTAGTTCCGTATGGTCCCTACATTCTTGAAGTATATTCTTTACACCCGCTGGAACACATCTGCATTCTTGATAGCAGGATTGCAATATAAGTTCTTTCCCTCTGAGCACTGTCTTTTATTGACACACTAAAATATCCTAGGAGCCAGATTTGCCTTGCACCCCTCCCTCCCGCTGCCACACTCTCCACGCCGTTCCTTGTTCTCTTTCTAAGAATGCAATAAACATTTCAGCACAATCATTTCAATCCACATTATTTATAATATTCTGAACATCCATCGAGCCTGGCTAGAACACTAAGTAATAAATCAAACTTAACAACAACAAAAAAGGAAAGGGGAAAAAGTGCCCTTTGGCTAGGCTAAAGACTGAGACATTTCATTCCCCAAAGGGTTTAGTTATGTTAGGAAAAGTGAGATGGGGATGAGACTCAAGGTTTAGAATGGCATAGACTCAGGAACTCCAATCTATAGGCATAATCATAACTTTGTATAAATCTCAAACAAACTCACCTCTCAGGGGTGTCATGAGGATAAATGAGATACGTGGGAAGCACTCTGAGTGCCTCGAATAAAAGCAACTGGAGCCCAGTTCTCCTTTCTGGGTCGAAAAGGTCATCTTCTTGGAAGGGATTGGGCTAAAAGCCCTCCACCTCTCCTGGAGCTCCAGTCTTTGCTAATTAACATCCCCTCTGTAGGTTTAAATAAGGTGGAGGTGAGCCTTGAAGTGGGGCCCCAGGGCAGGGCCTGGGCAGGCAGGGTGACTAAGGGCAGCCTTGCCGCTATGCCCTGACTCAGCTGGCTCAGTCGCCACCGTCCCCAGGGACCCTTCCCCCACTGCTAGCAAGGACCACACAGGCCACACACAGCCAGCAGTCTCTCTGCTACTACTGGGGAATAGGGAGCAGAACTTGCCCCCACCCTTACCACATGGCGCTACACAGGTTTATACAGTTTGACTTTCTCCTCACAAAGAAGGAATCTGGCTCAAGAGCTCGCTGACGATTTCCAAATTTATCTAAACAAGTGTGGAGGCCAGCATAGGCTATTGGCTAATTGCATAATTGGCTCAAGGCCTTTCTGCTTTGGCGATTTCCCTCCCATTCCAAAGTCTCACATTGGAAATGCAAGCTGTCCAGCCTTGCCACTGAACAGGCGTGTGTTTACGTGCCTAGACCTCAATTTAGCAGCTCTGTTGGTGTATAGTCTAACATGTTCTGCAATCTGCTCTAAGCAGTCCCTTTGGACAGTTTCCTGGATATGAGGTGCTGCTTCTTTTCTGTTCTTGTTGAATGATACTGAATATAAGATTAGAGTAACTGAATCACAACCCATATTTTTATCATTACAGTCTCATGTTGCTTCTGGGGAAATGACCATAACCAGTTTTTGGTCACAAGACTTTTGTACTGAAATGTCAGACAAGAAAGTAACTTTTCTTATTAAAATTCTCAAATTTGGCAATTAATCTAGCTTTACCACTCTACCATTTTACATGTTAACCTCATTTGGTCTTGTTATAGGACAGATAATGCTTTCCTGTTCAGATCCATCACTTGCTTGCTGGCTATGGTGGCAGTAAGATCTCGACTGATGTTCTAGAAGGGATTTGATACCAGCTTCGCTCTTGTCATCCATTCTTCCTTTTTTTTTTTTTTGTCTTTTTCCGTGTCCAGCAACGGATCGCAACCCTCAGTGTTGCCACCGTACCGGACCGGGGACCGGCAACGGGATCGCAACCCTCAGTGTCGCTCCCGCGCCTCGCTCAGCCAGTGAGCGGGAACCAGTCCGCATGTGGGATCCGAACCCTCGGGCGGGAGCGCCGCCGCGCTTCCCAAGCAGCGCACTATCCAGTGCGCCACCGGGCCGGCCCCCTGTCATCCATTCTTCCAATAAATGTCTAAAAAAAACTTATGAGTGATACCCATATTTGTTCAAAGCCTTCAAACGTACAATTTCTTTTTAATGTCTCTAAGTCATAGAGACCACCAAAATCCTCATTACTGGACTATTAAAGTTAATGATCTGTTTACGACTTCCACTTCTTTTGTTCCTGATGACACAACCATCTCTTTAGCTCCAGCCTATCAGGGCTGAATGGTTTTCCCAGACCTCTTAGGCCCCTTCCTCAGTACATTTCCACTCTCCCTCCAAGCATCCATGAGAACCTCACTCCCTTAGCTATCACCTCCTGGGTGGGACTCTTCTGCCCTCACAACTGCCCCCATCACCTCCGAACACAGGACTGGCCTAGCTGACACAGGGAGTCCGTCACTGTTCTTGGACTCTTCCTTCAGCGCCCTCTCTCTGGTCAATGGACCTCCACCTTTAACTCTTCTGCCCTCACAACTGCCCCCATCACCTCCGAACACAGGACTGGCCTAGCTGACACAAGGAGTCCGTCACTGTTCTTGGACTCTTCCTTCAGCGCCCTCTCTCTGGTCAATGGACCTCCACCTTTCCCACCCTTACCCACGTACACAACGCTAGCATCTTCTCTTTACTCAGATGTGTAAGGAAGGGTTATTAAGCCCATGGCTTCAGAGCAGACTTCCTGGGTTCAAGTCCTGCCTACCATGCCTCCCATCTGTGCAATTATGAGCAAGCCACTTAACTCGTCTGGGCCTCACTTATACAATGGGGATAAAAGTAGTATATATAAGGTACTGGGAATAGTTTCTGTAACACACTAAGTGCTCAATAAACATTCACTTTTCTTATTATTAAGTCTTTACCAGTGTTGCTTCAAGGCGTGCCTACAGCCCCTTCAAATGGGATCTGTTGTGACCAGAACTCTGGCTGAGGGGTGAGTCAAGGCAGCTGTGGTTGACACATACCCCTGATGCTGCCCATGGAGCCACAGTGACATGGGCATACAAAGCAAGGTCAGCGGACCCACAAGCTGGCCAGCAGCCTTGGACCCATTTAGCCCAGCAGCAAAGCTGAGCTGGATAAGCACATTCTCTTCTCTGGAGTTCAACTAGGAAAGAAGAGGCAATGTGGGCTTAACAGGTCTGCCCTGGTTCCTAACAATAGGAACAAATGTCCTTAGAGTAAATCTACCTTTTTTGTGGAAATATGAGTGACTCTGTTTGTTTTCTCTCAACCAAAAGATACCCCAAAGGACAAAAGTTTAATTAATATATATCTCACACTGCCAATATACATGCTTTAAACAAAGAATAGATTTTGACTAAAGGAATACATTTCTATTTGCAAAATTCGGGTTCATCAGCAAGATGGTTGGAAGGCTTTCCATCACTTCTGAAATTAGACCCTTCAGGCCATCAGTGAGATATTTAAGACATGAAAAAAATTAGTTTCAGTCAGAGTCACTTTTTAACATCCACACCCTTTTCAAATCTATATGCTTCAGTGTTGGTAGGTTTAATGGGGATGAAAATATCCAAGTCTTAAGGTGAGTACAGAGCACACTCTTCTGGTTAACTTCTTTGTCACTCTGGAGAATGCTCCTACCACTATTGCTCAGAGGAGAAGGCCTGAAGCTCTCTGGAGCACAGGGTGTGTGTGGGTGCAGGTATTAGGGAAGGAATGGCTGGAATGACAGCTGAGGAAGGTTAGTGAGGGCAGGGTTTAAATGGCTCACGATGGGATCTAGGCTGAGCAGGGAAGAGAAGCCAGTCAGCCTCCATCCATTGCTAACTCACCCTGTGCCAGGTACCATTTTAGATGTTGGGAATACAACAACGGTCAAGATGGATATGATATCTGTCCCCAAGCAACTTATAAGCTAATGGGGAAACAGACATTCAAATACTCACACAATGAAATAATTACAAATCAAGTGCTAAGAAAAAATTAGACAAGGTGCTATGAGAGAGCTCCTTAATGAAGTCATCAGATATGGCCCTTTGAGGAGGTGGCCATTTGAGACCTGAAGGTGAAGTTGGGCAAAGACCATTTCGGCCAGAGGGAGCCGGGAGCACAGGGCACTTGGGGATTCACGAGATGGAAAGAAAGCCACAGTGGCTAGCTCTGGCTAGTGGGAAGGAGAGAAATCAAGATAAGTTTGGTGAGAGAGTCAGGGCTAAGCCCTGCAGGGCTTTGGAGGCCATGAAAAGGAGCTGCTTTCTATCCTAAGTAGAAGGGAAGCTACTGATGGGTTTAAGCAGGAAGAGGCAACATCTCACTTATGTTATACGGTCATTTATGCCACCGTGTGGAGACTGGACTGGCGGATACAGTGTCCAGGGACTAGTAAAGTCAACAAGACCTTTTTGAGGGAACTATCTCAAAGAACCATTTGAGAGAACTATCATAGCATCCAGGTAAGAAGGTGACATGGAATGGGGTGGTGGCAGTGGAGATGGAGGGATTTGAAACATATTTTAGGATAGAATTACCAGTGCTTCCTTCTGGATAAGAAAGGGTGGCTGTGGTGAGAGAAGAAGAGGAAGCAAGACTTCTACCTTGAGTAACTGGGTCAGTGGAATGCCATTTACTAAAATGGAGAAAACTAGGTGGTTCTGGATATGCTGTAGGGAGATTAAAGTTGAGATATCAAAAACTGGTTGGATGCACAGTATAATGGAACTCAGAAGCGACTGACAGAGGCCAAAGAGCACAGAGAGGAAAGATGATGGAGGTGCAGGGCAGCAGCGGTGGGAAAGCAGCAGCAGCAGGAAGTTAGCGCAGGGTGGGTGGAGGGACGGAGCGCCAAGGTTGGGGACTTCCAAGACTAGGGCCGAGGGTTGGTGAAGGTGGACTGAGAGGGCAGTGTCTGGCCCTGCCACTGTCTGCTGAGGACATGAGCAGCAGCAGCAGCTGCGGCAAGCTCATATGGAGAACTGCTACACGGCACACACTGTGCCTTCACCTTATACACATCGTCTCCAAAGCCCAGAACAACGCTGTGAACTGGTATTACCATCTTTATCATCATCGTCATCGTTACTGTTATTATCATTATTGCTGAACCTGAAGCTCAGAAGCATTAAGCAACTTATCTAAGGCTTGTGTTGGGCCTAGGGTTTGAACCCAGGTTTGACTAACTCGAACAGTCATAGACATAAAGAGTTTATGATAAAGTTAAGACTCTAAGTACAAAAGAACTAAGAGTACTAATAACACACTTCCAAACCATCTCCTCTGCCTCCACAGCCAGTTGCCCAGTTCTAGACTGGACTGCCATGGATTTCTCAGTGTCTTCCCTACCATAAGACATCCCCCATGTCAACAGGTCTCCCTTTCACTGCTCAAGTCAGCCCTCTTAACAGTGAACTCAAAAGCTTAACCACATCTTTTCCTTGGTTTCCTTTCAAGAACCAGAGAAGACAAAATTATTATCTGCAGATAAGAATGCCTAACCCAGGGCGGGCCTGGTGGTGCACTGGAGAGTGCGCTGCTTGGGGAATTATTATCTGCAGATAAGAATGCCTAACCCAGGGCGGGCCTGGTGGTGCACTGGAGAGTGTGCCGCTTGGGGGCGTGGCAGCACTCCTGCCGAGGGTTCGGATCCCATGTGGAGACCGGTTCCCGCTCACTGGCTGAGCGCGGTGCAGGTGCAACACCGAGGGTTGTGATCCCGTTGCTGGTCAGTAAAAAAGACAAAAAAGGAAACCCGCTCACTGGCTGAGCGCGGTGTGGGTGCAACACCGAGGGTTGTGATCCCGTTGCTGGTCAGTAAAAAAGACAAAAAAGGAAAGGGAAAAAAAAAAAAAAGAATGCCTAACCTGGTAATAACAAAATAACCAACAAAAACCCAATTTTAACTAAAGTAAAGAAGTTAGTTAAAAACATCAATAAATTCCAACCATTTTCTTATAAACCAGTTATAATCAATTAGAAAAAAATGAAAAAAATTTATTAATAACTAAGCTAATGAACAGAGAGCAAAGGAATTAATAAAAGTGGACAGGACTGATATTTTGAAAATTCCACTTTGCCGAGGAACATAGAGGAAAATTTGAATAGAGAGACATACCATATTTCTGGATGGGAAGACTCAGTACTCTGTGCATGTCAGTTCTCTCCACGTTAATATAAATTTTTGATTTAATTTTAATAAAAACAGCAACAGGATCTTTCAGGAACTTGCCAAATTATTTTGAGGCAAGTAAGACTAGTTTCATTTTGCAGATAAGGAAACTGAAGCTTACAGAGGTTAAGGAAGTGAGATCTAAGGAAATTAATGCGGAGGCACAGAATATTAACAACTGCATAGACGTTGGATGCAGAGTTGTGTGGGGACATGTGGGGGTCGGAGACAAGAAAGAGAGTCGATCATGGAGGGCCCTAGGTGTTGTCCCGGGGAATGTGGGCAATGCAGAGTCTCTGAAAGGTCCTTGCAGGGAGAGGGGATGGCAGAAGCTCCAAAAGGGTAGCTCCCCCTGGCTTCAAGGGGAGAACGGTTTGGATGGAGCAGAACTGAACACTGGGAGATGAGTTAGGGGACAACAGGAGTAATCCAGAAGACGACAGGGAGCTGAAGTCAGACTGAGGTAGTGGGGAAGGAAAAAAGTGTGTGGTTCCCACAGACCCTAAGGAGGTGGAACCAACGAGAATTGGCATCAGACGGGACGGGGCCTGAGTGAGAAGGAAGAGGTGGGGATGATTCCCGGGTATCTGGCTTGAGGAACTGAGTGGCTGGTGGTCTTGCTCATCAAAATAGAAAACAGAGAAAGAAAAGCAGGGCTGGAGAAGATGACAAGCCCAGTTCTGGACGTCTTAGAATTTCTGTAAGCAAGTCTTGACAGCACAATATTTGCTCTTCTTCCACCGGGATTATAGCAAACTTGTCTTTTGGTAGCAAGCCATTGGGGGAAATTTTCCTGTTTTGGTAGGAGGTTGGGTGCAGACTTACATCTACTTTAAGTATCCTAAATGTGAAGCAGGTACGGTCCCTTGGAATGATGATAAAAGTGTTCAAAGGCTCAAGTGGTAGAGGTCTCCCCAGCAAGGCTCTCCTGCCCCCACTCTTCCATCGCAGGACACGTCGGACACTTCTCTATCCCCTCTACCCCAAGACTCCCAGATATACATTTGATGTTTTTGCACATTTGATATTTTAGAATTGGTACTGACTGACATTTTCTTACTATAATCCCTCCTCTTTGACATCCTAGAGTGCATTCCTTCATTCACTATCTATTTCTTCAAACATAATATTGTTTCAAAGTGCGGTAAGAAAGTTCTCAACAGAAAGGCATGTAGCTGGAAGCCATCCTTTTACTTAATGAAACATTAGTGCTTCCAGGTGTCTGTTTTCTTCCTATATAACTATCCACACCACCTTATAACTTACCTTAGCTATTTATCATAGTGTTAAGAAAAAGGTCAGCCAAAGGAAAGCTAGCCTTTTTCTCCATTAGATACTCTGCTGAACAATTCACATGGTCGAGAAGGGCAGAACCGAGATGTACCTGCTCACCTGGTGGAAGCATCCCCAATGAAAGAAAAGTTCTGAGAGGGGACGTTCAGGCAAGAGTTAAACTTACAACTTCGAATACATGAAATGAGAGGGTAGCTTTACAGAGATGCATCTCTTTCTTTTTTCTTTCTTAACTTCGAATACATGAAATGAGAGGGTAGCTTTACAGAGATGCATCTCTTTCTTTTTTCTTTTTTTTTTATTTTTCCTTTTTTTTTGTCTTTTTTCGTGACCGATAACGGGATCGCAACCCTCGGTGTCGCGCCCGTACATGACTGGCAACAGATCGCAACCCTCGGTGTCGCGCCCGCACCGCGCTCAACCAGTGAGCGGACCGGTCTCTATATGGGATCCGAACCCTTGGCGGGAGCACCGCCGCACTCTACTGAGTACGCCACTGGGCCGGCCCTCTTTATTTTTTCTTTACCAAAACTGAAGAACTGTCCATACCTGTCCTTTAACAAATGGAAACCTACATCACAGGTTGGGTGGAAAGTCATGAAGCAAGAGAGTTTATGCACTTGTTGTAGAACCTAGACAGGGATCTCAGGGGATGAGTGAGTCCAGGAAACCTGACAGGCATCCTCAATAGGACACAATTACGGTTACCAAAACTGATGTGACCCTTAGTGATTAGGGTCTAAGAGAATCTATTATATGACACTCACAGGACTATGCACAGGAACTTCTGAACCTCTTGCCATCAAATAATATCTTTACTCTGACAAAATGTTGTGGATAATTAGAAATTATTTTTCTTAAATGAAAGGGATTTTTTCCTTTCTAAGAATATGAGGGTACTTCAAAAAGCTTGTAGAAAAATAGAATAATATGAATAATAGAAAATACAATAATATGAATCTTGCCATGAACTTTTTGTAGTACCCCTGTATTCAACCTTCTATGTTTGAAATAGAATTCTCAGAGTTTTCATGTCACTGTGGTTAAAGTATAAACTCAAGAAAAGTATTCATCATGCAAACTTGGAATGTGAAGCTTTGCAATAGATGAAATGATATTCATCACATTTAATAAACTTAAACTGTGTGCATCTTCTCAAAAACAGTTTTTTAAACAACTAAATGTGTATGAATAATAGAAAATACAATAATATGAATCTTGCCATGAACTTTTTGTAGTACCCCTGTATTCAACCTTCTATGTTTGAAATAGAATTCTCAGAGTTTTCATGTCACTGTGGTTAAAGTATAAACTCAAGAAAAGTATTCATCACGCAAACTTGGAATGTGAAGCTTTGCAATAGATGAAATGATATTCATCACATTTAATAAGCTTAAACTGTGTGCATCTTCTCAAAAACAGTTTTTTAAACAACTAAATGTGCCTAATAACTTTGGTCTCTATAGGTTATAGTTTGTTTTCATTTTCTGGAATTATTTTATTAACCAAACAAAAAATTATTATAGTCTATTCAGGAAAGTCTGATGGAAACTGTAACCTGAATAATATTCAAGGATTTTCTTTTGAAGCCGAAAGCCAGCAATTACAGTACTGGAAAAGGCCATTTTACTATGGTGCATTTCCTCAGGAGAGGAAATGATTTTTGAGAATACTGAAACCTTTTTCATTCTAAAGCAGGCTAGCAACACCTGTACACAATCTTTCTAGACAACAATAAGACTTTTCTGAGGTTTCATGTCATGACCATTTAATTTAATAGCTTTGAGAGTTTAAACAGGACACTAATACCTCAGTTAACTGGCACAATCGGTGAACTGGGATTCCAGTTAACTTAATTTTTCCATCAACTAATAGCAACCCATTTATGTAATAAAATTTCCTCAGCAGGATACAGGGGATCTGGACAGCTCTTTTCAGGTATATACAATTGTATGGTTTGTCTCTCAGTTTTACATTTTTCTGGAAAAATCAGCATTTTGCCTTGCATTAATCTTCAAATTAATAAACCAATAATCGGGGCTGGCCCGGTGGCGCACTGCTACAGTGCGCCGCTTGGGAGCGTGGCGGCGCTCCCGCCGAGGGTTCGGATCCCACATACAGACCGGTTCCCGCTCACTGGCTGAGCTAGGTGCGGGTGCAATGCTGAGGGTTGCGATCCCGTTGCCGGTCCCGGTCCGGTATAGGCACGACACTGAGGATTGCGATCCGTTGCCGGACACGAAAAAAGACAAAAAGGAAAAAATAAATAAATAAACCAATAATCAACCACATGTAAGAAGGCTCATTGAAACAAACAAACAAAAAGGTTATGTTCAACTCTTGTAGTCTTACCTAAAGAAAATAAACCTCGAGAGAAAATTAAATATTCTCTTCTCAATTTATGCAGCATTCACTTAACGTGCTACGCACTGACCTGTACCCAAAGGATACAGAAATAAACAATGCATGTTTTCCCGGACCTCAGAAGCTCACAGTTTACATATGGATGAAGCAGAAAACTTCAGAAGATATGAGAAATGACAGTTGTTTAAAATTTTTTCTTTAAAAGTATATAAAGCTACTCTTATTTTGGAAAGCCAAGATAAATGAAACATACTTTTTGAAATAATCAGTGAAAAGAAAATAAATTTAAAGTGGCCTCTAGATATTTTAATCAGCAGAATAATAAGGATTGACTTTATACCTAGACTTCAACTTAGCAGAATTAGAAAGCTTCAAAAGTTCTTAGAAATGTAAAAGGTAAATGGATAAAATTAACCTAAAAAACTTTCTGATTTGACTTGCTTGGGGCCCAAAGAGCCTAGGTTCTTCTCAGTCTCTCCCCTAGTTTTATGTTTTAATTAACAGATGAAAAGACTTTCAAAGACATGGGTGAGGCTTCGTTCATTTCCTCTGATGGTTTCCAGCAGGCATCCTTGGCCTTAGAATCTTAAGTTTTCTGGAATACTAGGTTCTATTCTCCAAGCTTCCCAGGCCCCACCTCCCTGGAGATTCTGATTCAGTGGTTCCGGGATGGGGCCCAGGAATTTGTATTTTTAGCAAGAACATCACGTGATTCTTATCATCAGGGAAATCTGGAAAATATGGATCTGGATAATATGATCTGCCTAAGAATTACAAGTTGGGGGTGGTACTTGGAGAGAAGAGCAAATTCCCAGGCCCCAAGCCCCAGATAATCAGGCTCAGTAAACCTGAGATTGGGCTCAGGAATCTGCACTTTTCATGAACACCTCAGGCAACCTCTGGTTGACAGACACATTGTCCTTGGTGCTGATAAGCCACCAAACTCTATCCTGAATGTGCTGTATATAAAACAACCAGAATCAGGAGAAACCAGTATAGAGGTCTGAAGTAGGGATGAAAAACGAGGGGTATCCGGGATACTTCTATCTACCAGGGGCCCCAGAATGCTTAAATGCAGCAGTCCCTGATCTGACCTAGATGGGCCATTTCTCCAAGGCCTGCCCCCAGAAGCCAGGGTTGAAGCCCAAAGCATTATGAACAAGACGCCCGTCTGACTATACGAGACAGATCTAGGGTGCCTAGCAATGCACTCCTGGCAGTCTAAAACAGTGATCAACTTGGTTAAATAAATACAAAGTGGCAAAACGTCTTTTGGAATGGTTATGTTCTGGTTATATCATGCCTGAAAATCGCAAATGAAACTATTACATGTACCATCGCCTGGTCATAAATGAACACACTGTTTACTACAAATTCTGCTGAAATAAACCTGTCTTCACATACAGTTGCTAAGGCACTTGTGCTAAGAAAAACAAATACTTTAAAGACAAACAATACCTTCACATTTTCCCTTCAAAAGTGACTAATTTACTCAATACTTCTGAAAAGTTATAATGAACTTCTCCTGGAATCCCCATATTACTGCATTTCGTACTTGCCAATAAGTATACGAACTTCTGTGGAAGTGCCAAGGGAAATATAAGACTTGGTAAGGCTAAGGGGGGGGGGGGGCAAGATCATAAATGGAATGAAAAACTCCACTTGAATGTGTCCCCATGAAGTTGGTCTACATTTCATCCAAATGGTTGAACTCCAAAAGCACCTCAGCAATTTAGCTGTCTTGATTTCAAACTCCTGCTCACATGGCTTAAATTTGCAACTTAAATATTCAGTATGAAAACAAAGTTATTTAACTGTTAGCACAAGATTCTTCTCCAAAAGAGAGAAGGAAAGGAACATGTTTTGGCCCACACACATGCACTGATCTTTGACTTCTAAATATCAGCGCACAACACACAATTATTTTGGCTTTGGAAGACTATACTGTCTGCTATGTTGGGGTGGGCAGTAACAAAAAAATATTGTCTTGAACACTGCCAGAGCTGACGATTTTATGCATGTATAGTACAAGCGGTTCTTTTTCATTCGGGAAAGAAAAAGCACTTAAAAAAGGTTTGGTGGGAGGCTTTGCAGCGGTATTTCACCTCAATACATCTTTCAAGTTTGATAGCTTGTAAGCTCACAGCTTTGGTTCTCGTCTTCAACCTTCAGACAACTCTAAGCTGTCCACGGCAGCTGTAGAGGCCAAGGCTTTAAATGAAATAAAGAAATAATTGCTTCAGGGAACAAAGGGAAGGAAAAAGAGCCCTGTTAGCTGAACTACGTGGCCCCTGGGGATTGTGTGTGGTATGTATTCCTGATTAATATTGTTCAGTGTGGTAAAAAGGAATCCCTGAATGATCCCAGAGAATCAGAAAAAGTGTGATGTGGTAGAGAGAGCATGGGTCTCAGAGGTATGCCTGGGTTCACACTGCAGTTTTGCCACTGGTCAGCTGTGTGACCTTGCCAAGGGGCCTTAGCCTCTCGGGATCGTCATTCCTTATCTGCGGCGATATGGGGTTAATAACACTACCCACTTCACGGGGCTGTAATGAGATGTGGAGGGATGATGTGTGTCCCGTACAGATTTCGTTACGCACGGCAAATTGAACATCATGGTTATCTCTGCCCCCTCCCCAGACTTTACCTAAATGGGGGAAATGGTATAAATCCATACACTGGCCCCCCCCAAAAGGAAAGAAAATAACATCAATCAGATACGGCAATAAAAGGGTAGAAGATAGAAAGTAAACAAATAGGTTATAAGTGACATATTACAGTAGAAGATGATGAAACCTAAACAACTGGGGGTAGAGCTGGGAATCCACAGCAGGAAGGTGATGGGTATACTAGTTCCCCCAAAGGCTCAGGGGTGGGAGGCACTGGGTACTTCTGAAGGTGGGAGTAAAAGCAGTGGGACTGGTTAAAGACTACCTGAGGACCAGTTCCACCCCAAAACCCCTCCGCCACCAGGCAAACTACATCTGTCCTATCCTCTCGGGAGAGAGGTTTGCAGGAGACACTAGACCAGAGGAGCTTGAAACATGGGGACAACAGGCACAGAAGGAAGAAGGGATAAGTAGGGAGATTAAATCCAAATTTTTATATGTGATGGTGAGCACACTGCCCCTTCTCCTGTTAGACTCCCAGACACTTAACAGCCCAGCCTCCACTCACCAGGGGAGACTACTGGGCTCCTCTCAGTAGAAAGAGAGTAACCGGAGAGAAGAGACCTACAGATTCTAATGTTTGGGACCCGCAATAAAATGACTGGGTCCTTCCCTGTCTCATAATCCTTCTGTGAAATCTACAATTCAATGGACCTTACCCGTGCCTATGGAACTTTCATGTGTCTGTTTAGTCTTCAGTCTTAAACACTGATGGGTAGCCAAGCATCACTAGTCTTTTGACAACAGAGAAAAACAAACACAACAAAAAAATAAAAAAACAGCCCCCTCCCCTCCAAAAAAAGCAGAAAAAGAAACTCAGTGAAAAGATACTACGCACAAAACAAGAAAACTTCAAGGAAATAATAATATTATCAGAGAGATAAGAAAACATTTTATATCTATGAAACTAGAACAGAATAATAGTTAAAAATTAGAAAAGAAAGCCTGGGAGTTAAAAGAAAAATAAGACAGCAACAATAAAGAAACTCACTAGAAGGATTTTAACATGTAATTGAAAAAAATGTCCCAGAAATGAAGACAAAGAAATGAAAAAGAGGAGAGAAAATAATAAAGAAATTACAGAATTAAACCAGGAAACCCAATATCCAACTAATGGGTGTACCAGAAGTAAAGAAGAGAGAAAACAGAGGAGATCATTATTAAAGCTATAAGAAAAATTTTCAGAACTGAAGGACATGAATTTCCAGACTGAAGGGTCCACAAAGTACGTAACACTGTAACAGGGGGCAAGGAGTAAGTTATTCTAAGTCCTTCTGTGTGAAATTTAGAATACCAGGGCCAAAGAGAAGCTCTTAAAAGCAAAATAGGAGATATAACGAGGTTCAGGAGTCGGAATGGCACAGGACTTCTCTGTATCACACTTAAGACAACGAACCGTGCCTTCAAATTTCTGAGAGCAAATTGTTTCCAACCTCTAATTCTACATGCAGTCAGTCAATCAACTGCAAGACGGAGAATAAAGATATTGCAGACATGCAATATAACAAGAAATTTACTTCTCGGGTACTTTCTCAGAAAACTAGGAGAAGATGTGTTCCATCACAACAAGGGGATCAATCAAGAAAGACAGTGAGTTCCAGAAAAGAAGCTCCAACAGATGAGAGAGTGATGGAAAGTCTCAAGAAGCTACTAAAGAGAAGTCTGAGCACAGTGGAGGTACAGACCTACAAAGCTACCAGTTCCAATTGGAAAAGAAGAATGGGGAAGAAGTCTGAGCACAGTGGAGGTACAGACCTACAAAGCTACCAGTTCCAATTGGAAAAGAAGGATGGGGACTCCAGGGGGGCTGACCCCCAAGGAAAATATAAAAAAGATAGATCTGATGTGGTTTGACCACATCCACACAAATTTCTTAGCTCTGTAGTAATTTAGGGCAAGAATTATGATAAGCAAAGAGAAAAAATGACAATAAGTCTTATGCGATATGAAATCTTGTAATAAGAAAGGAAATCTAATTATAGTAAAATACACAGCTCAGTTAATAATGTTGATACAGTCAAAATGAAAATGCTGAGTAATGATTTAACAATTGTGATTAACTCTAAGCACAGGTGGAGAAGTGTGAGTGTGTGTGCATATGTGCGTGGGGGGCGGCAGAGGGTAGGAAGTTAAGAGATTACATCTAAAATTGCAAGCAATTCAAGTCACATTAGCACAAGCATATCGCTAAGGGTTAAATATCTGTCCCCGCCAAAGCTCACACTGGGAGATTGATTCCCAATGTGGCAGTGTTAAAAGATATGGCCTTGAGAAACAATTACACTGTATAATGTTGAATATACTAATGATCCTGATTTGAGTATCACCTATTGCACACAGGTATTGCTATTCAACTGTGTACCCCACAGATATGCACAATCTACTATGTTACAATAAAAATATATAACTAAAAATGAAATGAAAGGTTTAACAATTAATAAAAAGCATAGCAAGTGAAAAATAAATAAGTATAAAAAAACAAAACAAAGGTGGGGCCTTTAAGAGGTGATTGAATCATTAGGATTATGCTCTCATGAGTGGATTAATCCATTCACGGAGTAATAAACTAGTGGTTTAATGCGTTATCACGGGTGTAGACTGGTGGCTTTATAAGCACATGAAAACCCTCTGGCTATTCTTGCCATGTGATACCCTGTGTTGCCATGGGACTCTGTAAAAAGTCTTTACAAAAAAGAAGGCCCTCACCAGATGTGGCTCCTGGACCTAGGACATCCCAGATGCCAAAACTGTGAAAATAAATTTCATTGCTTTATAAATTACCCAACTTCGGGTATTCTATAAGCAACAGAAAATGGACTAATAAGAAAGTAAAACCCAGAAGGGACACTTGAAAGAGTTGAAAGTATTTTCTTTGGAGAGCAGGATGTGGGGGAAGGAGGAGGGAGCAAGTAACTCTTGCTTTCTTTTTTTTGGTTTTGAAATATACCCTGTGCTACTATTTGTCTTTTTAAACTATGCGTAGACATTCCTTTGACTCATCCCCAGGACAGATTCTGGGGTAAACACTGATCACTGTGGATTGGCCTGCAGAAGGGAGAGCAAGCGTGGGGCGGGATGGGGTGAGGGTCACCTGCATTTGAACCTTATGGAACGAGCAGGTACTGGATGCAAGAGAAAGGAGAGACATGTCCATTATGCTCTCTTCTTGGTAGCCCGGCAAGCACATGTGCCTCTGTGTGCGTGCGCACGCACACAGACTTTCAATAATTGAACAGTCATATTCATTTATCATAATATGACTCTCCCAGGTGCAACCAAAACTGCACTTACCTCCTTCCCAAAGGCAGAACGATCTCAAATCACATCTTGCTACTGTATACAGAGGGAAAGTCACAGGGCTTCTGTTCTACAAGTTCCAGATCTCTGGTTGATGGGCATTCCTCTCAGTCCAGTTCATATGTAGTTCTCCATCTTACAGCTAAATAATTTAGTCATCTCCAATACATCCAATATACACCCATAGATGAAAACCCTGATGATGCTACTCAAAGTTCCCATTAGGAAAAGGGGAAATGGGGAGTAGCAAACACTGCTTACCAGTGCAGAGCACACTGTCGTCTTCTTGGGCTGGTATAACTTTGTCCCCTGGAAGGCTCCTATCTAGTGTCCTTTGCTGAGGAGGACACCTCTTTGGGGGTTTCCTCACTTTACCTAAGTCAGCTTCCAAAAGAAAATGCTGCACAGCCATGGTGAATATGGAAACAAATTCTGGCAAGAAATGAGGATTCCACCAAATCTACAAGTAGTATCAACCCAAACAAATGTTGCTATCAACCAAATGGAGAGAGTTTGTGTGTGTTCTTTAAAAATCACCATAGAATTATATGCTTCAATTAGTGTGTCAAATATTTAGTACCAGGAAAAAGCTTGACTTTCTTAAAAAAGTATTTTTCTTTTCTTTTCCATTAGATATTATCATTATGTCATTTGATATTATCATATTACCCTTTTTGTGTTGGTTTTCCAGGATTCTATTCTTCGTGCTAAATTTAATGCTCAAACATGGGATTAGTTTAAGGATTTGATATATTCTATTTATGTCTCTTCTACATTTAAACATTTTCTATTTCTTCTTTAATAGCTTTGAGATTTTATATATACATCTTTTACTGTAAGCTACCCCATGTCCTCTTTGGAATACATAGGTTATAAATTACAAATGAAATCTATCTTGGAATAGAAGTTAAACTATCTTTGTAAACTTTGCTCTACAAGATTCTTAGAAACTGCGGTCGGGGAAGAAGTGGGCTTTGGATAGTCTGCAAGCCTTGCTAGGCAGTCTTCATTGCTTGCTACTTTATGCAAGTGTGGGTCTGCAAGCTAAACTCCATGAACTTATCCATTTATTTATGCTTTTGTGTATATTTTGCTGTTGTTCCAAAGAAAAGTTCTTTTTGAAATCATCCAGCCATGCTTTGATTGAACTAAGGGGAAGTGGGATTGTTTTTCTCATATGTTTATGTGTTCCTGAAGGTTGGATATGGTGTTACCAGCTAACCAGACCACAACTAGAATTCAGGAAGGAGCCATTAGAGTTGGGGGCAGAGGCACTGTGAATCCAAGAAGTACGGAACCTCTCGGTGGATGGATACTGTCCCTGCCCACTGGTCAATCCCTGCCCACTGGTCAAAGAAAAATATCAGACAAACAAATGCACACTAAATGTGTGAATCTCAAAAGGGTAGAGCAAAGGGAACTTAAAGGTCAGTGACACAATCACAATCACGGTGCCAGTTGGTGGGGCTTCAGCATTTACTGGCTTTGGAGACTCACCCTGCAGCTTAGGCATGTCACCACCGTGTGGTGGGAGAGAGAGTAACAGGCACATGCAACCAAGAGGGTTCCCAGTTCAAAGATTTAGCATGTTTTTCCAAGCCACGGCTTGGAACAAAAATAGAATCTGTTTATTAAACTTGTCTCTTTCATAACACAACACAGACTTCAGAAAGATAACCTCATGGCAGACAAAACAGAGAGAAAGCACTCGTGTATTTCTCTAGCTACCTGCTAACCTCCAGCCTGCTTTATTGGGAAGAAGTTTCCTCCTCTCACCTCCAAATAAAAAGCACCCCCCTTCTTAACGTTGGAGTTGAACCCCTCTGGCAGCACAGCTCACAATTCTGGCGCTGGCTTACCAGGGCTTGCAGAGTCATCTCCCTCAACTACCCCAAGCTGGCCTGGAAGCAGCAGACTTTCCTTTTGAACCAACAAGACTTCCCCTGACTGTTCTTGGGTTCTTTTTCAGAATTATGCTCCCCAGTTCCTGTGCCCCAAGTCCTCATATACCACTAGATCTTCAAAGGTCACACCCTCCACCCTCTCCCCAAACACATGGCTTTACACCTGCCAGCAAGCAGACTCTTTGGACACTATTTTCAAGACAGATTAAAGCAATCTGACAGAATATGGAACAAAACATGAATGTGTGATAGCTTTCTTCATCAGTATTGGCTGGTTAAGCAAACTTAAATTCAATTCACTAACATTAGAGAATTGGGTCAAATCGCTAACTAACCAGGGAAGATAGTAGCCATATACTTCCATGTATACTGGCCAGACAAAGAAAAATAATAACAAATACTGAACACTTACTATGTGCCAAGCATTGCTCTTAGAGCTATACATGTTATAACACATTTAAATCCTCACAAGTATCCTAATATTAGGCAGATGCCATCAATACCCTTGGTTTTCAGGTAAGGAAACAGAACAAAGGGATGTCAAAGTCACACATCTGATAAGTAATGGAGCTGAATTCCAACCTAGAAAATCAGACCACAGACCCTTTGCTGTAACTGCTGTACTACACAGGTCCCCAGGGAAGCCTACCCTCTGATTAGGTTAGGAAGGCTTTGCAGGAGGTCTGGAATTTTAGAGACTACTTTTTAAAATTAGAACATTATAACTTGGGCTTGGGAGAAGGACAGTTTAGGTTCATGAGGCAGCTTCGGAGAATTTTCAAAGACCAGTAAGGTCCCTTGGGTATGTAACTACTGCGAGATAGGAGATGTGAGAAGGTCCAATGATCTACCTAGAAAACATTAGTATAAGAATAAAATGTTATAATTAACTTTGAAATGAATATTGTGCTTTGTACTTTGTGAAGAACCTTTATATATTTATCAGTATTGAGCTTTGCAGTAACCCCAGAATGTCATGTTTGCTTAGCTTTTAATTGGTCACAATTTGTGGTCACATGTCTTATTTTCTCTCTGTTACACATGAAGCAGGTGATGAAGATTCTGTGCCCTGGCCCACAAGTGGACTACCATTTGTGTC
The DNA here is from genome assembly GCF_000696425.1 of Galeopterus variegatus. Taxonomy (NCBI): domain Eukaryota; kingdom Metazoa; phylum Chordata; class Mammalia; order Dermoptera; family Cynocephalidae; genus Galeopterus; species Galeopterus variegatus. The sequence goes on along the minus strand of NW_007726310.1, from coordinate 177,042 downwards.
TTCTGACATCTACGGTAGCACTGTTCGCCACCACATCTTGTTAACTTGGTGCCGGGGTCAGCAAGGAATGATTGGTGAGAGAGCAGCACAACACAAGAAATGAGACAGGAATTCTGGCTCCAGGGCAAAGGGAGAGAGAACGCACATGTTCTGAGCCCTTACTGTATGCAAAACCCTATGCTGGGCCCTAATGACTCAGAAGAGCCAGAGACAGAACAGAATCAATGAGAGAGAAGACGCTGTATGGAAGGCCACTGCTGCTTCTCCATCATGAACAGCTCTGGATGATGGTGGAACACCTACACCAGGTATTTGATCAACAAGAGTTTTGGCAGTCTTACGCTCTTTAGAGCAGACATCAAGGAGCATGCTGGAAACACTGAATGGCTACTGAAAGACTTCCTGGGGCAGGGAGAATGCATAGGAAAGGACTCTTAAAAGAGCATGTGCAGAGGGAACACAAGGTACCTCAGAGATGAGGCATAAGGAAGAACTGGGAGGCCAAGGATCCCTGGGTGTTGGTGAATGTTATTGAAGCTCTAATGCTGAATGTGACTTATTTGTAGATAGGTGCTTTAAGGAGGCAGTGAGGTTAAATGAGGTCATAAGGGTGAGGCACTAATAGGACTGGGCTGGGATCCTTACAAGAAGAGGAAGAGACACCAGAGGGCTCTTTCTCTCTCTGCAACACACAGAAGAAAGGCTGTGTGAGCATACAGCAAGAAGGCAGCTGTCTGCAATCCAGGAGAGAGGCCTCGCCAGAAAACAATCCTGATGGCATCCTGATCTTGGACTTCCAGTCTTCGGAACTGTGGGAGAATAAATTTCTAAAAAGCCACCCACTCAGGTATTTTGTTATGGCAATCCAAGCAGACTAATACAGTGAGCTTTGGCCTTGCCACCCCCCTGGCCCTTGGCCAGTACTTATTCCTCTTTCAAAGCAAAGTGTCACCTCTTCTGCGAGGACTTTCTCATCCATCCCAGCTACTTCCTCCTGATGCCTCCATCCTACATGGAGAGATCTTATCTTACAACTCATAACACTTACTGACTTAATTTTTTAAGAACATACGTCTGTCTGCCTCTATTAGACTCTGGGCCCCTTGAAAGAAAAGATTATCTTATCAACTTTATAGTCCTAGTCCCTGGCATGCAGCAGGCATTTAATAATTGTTTATGGACTAACTGAAGAAATAAATGGGTTTAGGATATTCATCTCAAATATGTGCATTAGTGTAAGTGTTATGACATGTTTTATTCACTCATTTAGTCAACTGTCAAGAAGTAAATCATTCGGAGGGGGGAAAAAGTAAATTGCTGAAAGAGAAGACTGAAAATAATACGAACATTTCTAGATAATGAAGAAATGACAAAACGTAGGACTAGCTGTGTGAGGGAACACATGAGAATCACGTGCCATGATTTTAATTTATAATTAAATGTGAAGCACGGCTGTAGACACTGGGGGCGACGTGGGCTCCAAAGTGAGACAAACGTGGTGGCTGAATCTTGCTTCTCCTCATACTAGTTAGATGACTTCAGACAAGTTACTAAACTTCTCTGGGCTTCAGTGACCTCATCATCTTCTTATTTTTTTTAACATAAATTTTACTGAAGTATAACACACATATAGAAAAGAGCACAAGTTGTTAGGGGAAGAGCTCCATGAACTTACTAGTTGCCTTATCTGGTAAATGGGGATAATAATAATATTTGTCACGGGGTGGAGGGGAGGGAGCGGGAGTTAAATGTCATGATGCTTGTGAAGCATTCGGCATGCTGCCAGTGCTGAGCGAACCTCCATAAATCTTAGCTCTCATTCATTTATGTCTACCTCATTTAATTGCGGTTCCCAACTTGATCACAGATGTCCAAACCTTATGTAATTTTGCATATAGCCTGGTGGTATATGCCCAGACTTTATTTTATAAAAAAAAAAAAAAAAGTGAATACTACTCCCCGTGCAGTTTAGTTAATACAGAAATTCACCTTTAGAACTGAGTATAAGAATCTCATTACTGCCACCTTTCCTGCCACTCCAGTTTGATGGAGTCATTCTTCATCTATTGAAAATGCGAAGTAAGCTTAGAGTTATAAGCAAGGCTAAAGGAGGCAATAGAACAGATTTGGAAAATTGTCTTTGGTTGGTACATGAGAGAGAGAGAAAAATTTTAATTTCAGTGTTTGTCACTTCTCATACAAAATGAATAGAGGCCATGGCTCCAGGGCCAAGCAACAGCAGGTGATCAATAAATGTTTGTTAGCCAGGGACGCAATCAGAGGCACTTTCTGGAAGAAGCACAGTTTGGGACCCCATTGCATATTAAGCAGCATTCCTATAAACAAAGCTACCTCCATGTACCCAACAAAGTCAGACCCAGCGGTCAGCTAAATGGGAATAACCCGAAGAGTAAAAAGAAGCCATTTCTGCTCCCAAGTGTCTTCCCTGCACAGGTTCTGGATGCCCAAAATTCCACCACTGGTGGATTCTGGTTTGCATCACGGTCATCCTCTTCCTCTGTTCCCATTTGAGATGGAAATGTCACTGGCTGGAAAAATACTTTTTGTCCCCAATATCCGAGCATGAATGAACTCGCAGGAGTCCTTTGCTCTTGAACAGAAGACGGCGGACAGCTAAGCTACCCAGTGACTGAAGGAAGAGCAGATGTGAGTAAGTGTAGGAGTGGGAGTTGGCAGGGGGTGGAATTTTCCGACTTCTGTACTTTTGCCCAAGGCCAGCCCTGGAACTGACTGGCACAGGAGAGTTCCTGGCAATAGAAAGGCTGATGGGGAAACCAGTCTGAGTTTTCCTAAGTGGCCTTTCAACATGTTCCTCCCACTGTTCCACTCTGGCCTTGTCTTTCCCTCTTCTAAGCAACTCTCTTCTGTTGTTCCACTTTAGAAACCAAAAAAAAAAAAAAAAAAAACTGATTGGCATCCATCCTTGCAACATTCCACTGCAACTCCTCGGAAGATCCAGGTTCTTCTAAGTAGCAAGGGCAGCTGTGGCTTAAAAGAAAGATGTTTGAGGGGAATTTACAGCCTGTGACCAATTAGCCAGATGCGCTAACCTTACCACCTGGTTTTTCTCTTGCTGGTGTTTTGCAAGCTCTCTCTCACTTTCATTTGCTCTTCAATTATTGAAGAAGGTCATTTCCCTTTGGCCTGCGGGGTTCACAGTCTCAGGGCCATCTTGGGTTCACATATGCTCCTGGACTTCAGATGGCACTGGTAACCAGGATGAGCCTTCAACATGCATATAGCACAGGCACTGTGACCTTTTGTCTTAGATTCATATCTCACAATGGTTTTCCACACTTTTGTGGAGCTCCAGCTTCAGCTGGTGAAAATGTGGTCACACGACCTGGTTTTTCTCTTGCTGGTGTTTTGCAAGCTCTCTCTCACTTTCATTTGCTCTTCAATTGTTGAAGAAGGTCATTTCCCTTTGGCCTGCGGGGTTCACAGTCTCAGGGCCATCTTGGGTTCACATATGCTCCTGGACTTCAGATAGCACTGGTAACCAGGATGAGCCTTCAACATGCATATAGCACAGGCACCGTGACCTTTTGTCTTAGATTCATATCTCACAATGGTTTTCCACACTTTTGTGGAGCTCCAGCTTCAGCTGGTGAAAATGTGGTCACACAATTAATTCTGAACAGATGCTAGACAGAATGTTGAATCTTACTGTATCTGCATATCATTTACAAAGCAAACTGAGAAACTGAATTTCAGCTATAAGCCCTCAATGACTGGGAAGGAAAAGCGGGGACTGCCTGTTTTTGTCTTCCTTCTTACACTACTTAGTGCTGATCATACCACTTCTTGCTTCCAATAAGTGGAGAAGGGTGACTTCTGTCTCTAGAAGCTACCCCCTCAGGTTCTTTGTTACGCTGAATGTAATGCAAACTCCTTTACTTTCAGTCTGAGGTTGCCTCAATCAACTAACTTCTCCAACACTTGGAGATGAAGAGAACTTTTAAGTGGTTATCTAGTCTAGATCTTGAACATAAATCACACAAGATAAACATGTATCTTGCCTATTTTTACAAACTTCCTGAGTTGAAAATCCCCCACGTGCTTCAAAAACCAAAGAAATTAGACATAGCACATATTTACAAAGGCATTACCATGCATTACACATTCTCTTCCCTTTTCAGGCATGAGTTTACTTTCCCAAGAAAAGTGCCATTTGCAAACACAAAACAAAATCACAAATGCCAGTTTTTCTGACCAGTATTTTTTTTCCCATGAAAACATTTTTTTTGTTGTTTTTTAACTGACATCTCCTCTCCATTTCTTTATTCCTCCTTTGGCTAGTATATGTAGGTACACACTCTCTTGCTTAAGTCATCTCTTGCATCTTTGAAATTTTTGTACAACTTCAGGTTCTTACTACTATTCTACAAATCTCCTTATATTTAAAACCTATGTCATCCACCACTATCCTCAATAATGTGCAGTTAGCTAAAGCTCTTCACCAACCAACCCCCAGATTCTTTTGTGTATTTGTAATATCAGATCAGATCTTTTGTATATTTGTGATATCAGATCAGATCTTTTGTATCTTCTTTCTGCTCTTTTATTCTGGCAAACTTATTCTCCAAAGCATATGCAAGAATGACAAACTTACAATGTGTAATACCATCTTTGGTTGGAAAAACCTAATATAATAAGTAATGGGTAGGAAGGAAATATGTCTTCCATGTTTTGAAATCTCACAGCAATCTAGTATAGAGCAGGCATTCAAATAATTTCAGTGACAGAAGAGTATCAGATATTAGGTCTCTGAACACCTAATTCAGGAAGTTCCCTGGGTTATATAAAAATTGTTCAGAGAGAAAAGCTTTAAAAATTAGTTACCATCATTAGAGATGACAAAGGATCATATTTTAAGCCTAGGATAGATGATAAAATAATACTGAGATGAAAATACACAAATTAAGGTGGTTCCTCTTCACTGGGCACAATTTTCCTTGCTTGTCTCACTACATGTGTCTGTTCTTCCAGATGAACTTTAGAATCATGTCAAGTAGCCCCCAAATTTCCTTTGAAATTCTGAATCAGATTGTGTGAAATTTATACATTGGTTTTGGGAAAATCTCCATCTCTATAGGCTATCTGGGAAAATGGCATATCCCTACATTTATTCAAATCTTCTCTGTATGCAGCTATAATTTTTCCTGCCTAGCAAAAGTCACCTCAACAAAGCTGCACACTCTTCTAACAAAATATCCTGCTTGCACCCTTGACCGCAGGCTAAGCCAAATATAGTAACCCATCTCACTGTTTCAGGGAAAGACACAAGACACCAGCAAGGACAAAAAGAACCTTTTCCCATAACGTTTCTAATTGTTTTAAGGAAGGAATGCTTTCAAAGAGTCATAAGGACTTGAATGTGGGGATGTTAAGTGCATGTTCTCCACCACAAGGAGAAATCCAGTATGTCACAGGAAAGAATAAAGCAAAGCAGAGGGAAGGAGAGATGGAACGTGGCCAGACCACTAGCCCAAATGGTGTCTGTGTGAATTAAAAACAAGCACTCATCTTCACATGCCATAAAACTATTGTCCTAAATATATAAATCTTTGGAGACGATGAATGGCAATCCCTTAGGTTTAGAGTTGTTTGGTGTCCACTTGCAACAATTGTACCTTGCAGCCTTAATGTAAAGAGTCCTGGAAACTTTGGGAATTGTGTTCTAATCCACATTTGCCCTGATTCCTGCAGTTTTTCCTTGAAATTGTGACCTTCCCCAACTACAATTACGATAACCGCCCTTCTCCTTTATTTTGCTTCAGCTAGTTTGAGTTGGGTTTTGAACCTTAGTCAATGTCTTATAGCTTTCTTCATAGATCCTATTTCTTGTTGAGTTTTTGTAGCTATTATTAACGCAATATTGTTTTGTTCTCTGTGACATTTTTAAACTGGTTATGGGTGCTATATAAGAAAATTTTTGTACATTTATTTTATATTTGGCAAAGGACTTAACTTTCTTTTTGGTTTCTCAGTTGAATATCTTGAAATTTCCATTAATAAGCAAAATGGTAGCATTTAGTTTGTAATAATTATTATTTAGCATGATAATAAATACCCGTTTTTATTTTCTAAAGAGATGCTTTTTAAAAAACAAAACCCAAAACACTGAATTCTACTAAATACCTTTTTAGTACCTATTAAGGTGACCATAGGGCTTTTCTCCATTTATTAATGAGATTATGCTAATATATTTTCTAATATTAATCTCTCTTTGCATTCTTGAGATGAATTTGGCTTGGGCACATTGCTCTATTCTTTTAATAGAAAACTGAATTCAGTTTGCTAGTGTTTTATTTACAGCTTTTCTTTTTAGGATAATTATATTCATAAGTGAGAGTGGCCTACAGATTTGTGTGTATATGTTATCTTTGTTAGGTTTTGATATCAGAGTTGTGAAACAAAACTTTCCTTGCTCTCTGTATTCTGAAACACTTTATATAAAATGGTAATTATTTTTCCTGGAAAGTTTGAAAGAATTTGCCTATAAAACTGCCTAGAACCAGAACCTTTTGGGGGGGAGATAATTCTTTCTATACTTCTCCTGTTTCTTTCCCAGTTACTGGCCTGTTTAAGTTTTCTAGTCACTCTTTAGACTATTTTGGAAATTTGTCGTTTTCTAGAATATCATCCTCAGTGAGTTATTAATTAGTATAAATCTATAAATAGTATTCTCTTATTTCTTTAAACTCAGCATTTGTGTTTATATCCCCTTTCTTATTCTTAATATGGTGCTTTTGTTTTTTTCCTTTTTACCTTTAGATGTAACAACACTTAATCTATTATTTCATTAGCTTTTTCAAATAGATGGCTTTTATATTTATTAATAAAACTAGTGTTTATGTTTTCAAATGTACTGACCTCTTTTTTTGTCCTGCATTCCTTAAGTTAGTTTTATATAAATTCTTTAATGGAATCCTTAAGTTATCTACTCTCATTTTTTCTGGTTTATATTTTTATATTCCTTGGATGATATTAATTCATAACTGTGCTTAAATGGTCATCCTCCTCTAAAAGCTATAAATTAGCCCTTTCTGATTGTGGATTATAACATTTGCATTCTCCCTGTTGTAATGTCTCATCTGATCTATTCCAATAGTAATCTCTAAAAAAAGACTTGGTGAGTACTGGGTCCTCTCTGTCTGCACCAGTTCTACCATTTATAGTACCCCCTCCAATACCTTACACCTCCCTACCCATATCAATTGTGCTTGCAAGGCTACTTTTTGTGTTATTAATGAAATTTCTTTCCCATGTTTGAACTTATTGGTCTGTTTTTTGAGCAGCCTATTCACATCCACCCAACTTTATCCCAAAAATTAGGTAGTAGAGGATTGCTTAACAAACAGTTTTCTATTAAAATAATTATAATAACATAATTAAATATATTTAGAGATAATGTACGTCTTTTAAAGAAATAACCGAGTGTACGTCATTCGTTAACTCTGAGCAAGCCATTACAAGAAAGAGATAAGCTCATGCAAGAATTGGCCAGTTTTTGAGCAGAGAAGGAAGGGAATAAGAAAAGTGTAGAAAATCAGGCCTCCCAGGGTTGGGAAAACCACTACTGCTGCACCTCAAAGAGCAGGAGATGAGACTGTGGGTGTTCACAGCCTTCTTTAAAGGCCCCCATGCAGCCAAAAAGAGGCTTAGCCCCAGGTAGAGACCAGGTTTACTGCTGGCCCTCCTAAACCTCCCCTTTTAGGTAGTTGCAAAGTCATTGTTTTTAAAATGGGGGAGATGGTATGAATCTAGTCGGAAGTCAGATAATCGGCCAGAGCTATGTACAGAAACGGAACTTGTATGTGGTTCCTGGCACACTGAACCGAAGTCCCTTAAGTTTTAAAAGAAACCATAATCTTGGGGAAGAGATGGGAGATGAAAATATAAACAGCTTGTGTTTTAGTTAAGAAGTCACCAGACCACAGGAGAATCTTCGGGACCTGTTGGAGAAGACTTTCCATCACCCTCAAATCCTGGCCTTTGAGTGGGATGTAAATGAATGGGGTTTGGGGTTGTCTCCCTTGGGGAGAAGGTGTGTTTTCAGTGTAGATAAAAGACAGCTGTGTATACGTGGGTGTCCAGGCTGTGGGGGCGACTGCTAGGTTAGTCCATCAGTATCCACCTTTTCTTTCTTCAAAAATAATAGAATACAATTCCCAAATAGACAGGCATGTAGCTAAATTTTCACTAAAGTAATATGAGCCAAGGTGATGTGGCCCACCTCCAGTCCTGAGGACATCAGCACTGCATGCTTAACACTCTCTTTTCCTTCCTGAAGTGTAGCCATGATGTGCCCATGACCTGCCCATGACCTAGCTTTGAGCACATGGATGAGGATCCATAGAGCATATGGGAGAGAAAAGACAGAGGGAAAGTGGGCCAAGAATGATCCCTATGAAAAGGCAAGACCATAGGGACAGAAGTCAGATCAGTCGTTTTCAGGGGCTGGGGAGGCAGAAGGTGGGGCGGAGGCACTGACCACAAAGGAATATGAGGGAACTATTTGGGGTGGTAGAAATATTCAGTGTTTTGATTGCAGTGGCGGTTGTGTAAGTACAAGGGTGCTTCAAAAAGTTCCTGGAAAAATAGAATTAAAAGATAATATGAATCTTTCCACAAACTTTTTGAAGTACTCTCGTATATATGTTTACCAAAACTCATAAAATTGGTCATCTAAAAATGGTGAATTTTACTATTTGTAAATTAAACCTAATATTCTTAATTTTTTAAAAAAGGAAGAAAGAAAAAAAGAATAACTCCATCGAGAAGAGACCTCCCATTCCAACCTAGACTACTCACTTCAGAGCTGTTTTACAAAACAGAAATACAGATCTATGTTCTCTAAGTGACAAAATTGTTATAATACGATTGGGTTTCTTTGTTATAGTAGTTTAGTCTTTACTCTAATATGTGTGTGTATCACACATGCATAAAAGTGTTGATAGTGGTAAATAACAAAATTAGGGTAATTTCATTTTCCAATTTTGTTCATCTATGTTTTCTTCAGTAAACACGTATTAATTTTGCAACATGAAAAAAAGATACTATAAGGACTGTTGCATAATTTAAATATATTTCCAGCCAAAGAGTTAAAATAAATTGCAAGGACTTAAAATTAATCTTCAAAATCAGTATGTGCTCAAGGTGGCATTCATGACCAGTAGGAATAAGGGTGAACTTTTCAAATAAATGGTGTTAGAACAACTTAGTAGCCATTTAGAAAAAAGATATACTTCACACCAGGATAAACTCCAAATGGACCAAAAATTTAAATGCATCAAACAAAACGTTACATTCTTTCACGGAGTAAATGAAAATTTACTCTGTGAAAGAATTCCTTTAGGTCCTTGGAATACAGATAACTCTCTTGCCATGACCCAAAATCTGGATGTCATAAAAAAAAGATCAATAATTACAATTAAATAAAAATTAGAAACTTTTAAGGACAAAAAAAATCATAGGCAAAATCAAAAGACAAATAACAAATTAGGAAAAAGATATTTTTGAAACGCTTTATCACGAAGGACTTGTCTTCCTAATTTATAAAAGCCTCCTTAAAATTGATAAGATGACCAGTAATCTACAGAAAAACACACTAAGAACATCAATAAACTGTTCAGAAGAAAAGGAAATATAAAATACATAAAAGGTATTCTATTTCACTCATTAGAAAAGCACAAAATTAGCTACTAGGTTGAACCACAGGAAATTGCCAATGTTCTACCATTTCGGACCTACATAAATAGCAATTTCATGTGGTTTGACCAATTACGATGAAATAATATTTTCCATCTATCAGAATGACAACATTCTAAAAGCTGAGCCCCATACTCTTGGCAAGGCTGTGGGGAAATAGTCTCATACAATGCTTCTGGGAGTGTAAAACCATACAAGCCCTATGTAGGGCAATCCGTCAAAATTGACCAAAATTTCCACTTCTGGGAATTTATCCTTCAGCTATATCTATACACATATAAAATAATGTATGTGCTAGGTGCAGATGAGTGTTCACGATATGCTTTCTTTCATATGAGAGGGGAAATACGGACACACGCTCATTCAGATTTGCTTGTATCTGCAAAAAGAAACACTAAGAAAAGATGTGAGAAGTTGATAAAAGTGGTTAGTACGTGGGGAGGGAGGGAGTGGAGGAGACAGGGCCAGCAGAGCAACATTTTTCAGGTATATCATGTTCGTTGTATTGGTGGTTGAAGTGTATATTCAAAATAATAAGTAAATTTTAAAAATTTAAAAAGTAAAATTGAAGGTTTTTGGAAATGACAAGTAAAATGACTTATTTGCTAAGGTCCTAAGTCATCAGTGCCACTGAGATACATAATTTATGTATTTACAACTATTCTTACCATCCCCAACATAACAGATATAAATCTGAATTCCATCACTGAGTTGATTATTCTCTGAGTGCCTCTCTAGGTTGTTTCTCCACTCTTCTCAGTGTCCTGGCTGGGGGTGGCGATGACCCCCACACACTGCATCACCTGGGCTCTCTTGCCTTTTGGCTTCCTGTTGGGTTCTGCCAATGGACGCAGTGGCTGAAAGTCAGAGGTCAGGAGAGTGAAGTTGGGGTATTTCTTCTCTTGTTACAATGGCAATTAAGTTTCAAAATGAGTTTTGGTGGGGACATTCAAACCATAGCACACAGTATCTTTGTTCTGACCCTATTTGCTTCAATCTCATAACACCGGCACATCTTCATTTATATTTTAAAGATCCCATGCATCCCTCTCTGTTCTCTAATGATACAATGCAGAATATGCTAGTTCCCTTCTTTTGGAGAAAACTGTATTCTTTTCTTAAATAGAAAATCTACTTTGTACTCGCAGGTTAATGTGCTATAGTATTAAAAACTCCAAGGATAAATATAAAAGGAACCTAAAAAAATACAATCAAAAATTTTCAAGAAGTCTATTTAATTTTTTTCTGAAGTAATTTTTCTAGTTTGCTTGCAATACACAGTTTATTCTTTAAATTCTGACTTAACTAAAAGGGGGGTGGGTAGCAAACTAGTGAGATCCATCGGAAAAACAAAAACAAAAACCTCCCCAAACTCTTCCAAATAGCCAACATCCAGAGGTATCTG